>NW_027204048.1:20635559-20723059 GCF_024711535.1 Dipodomys merriami
CAGAATAACTCTATATGAATTGATTTATCTCTGTTATTTCTTACAGTAACAGAACACTGACTAACTCAGTAGACATAAATCTGGGATTTCCCTAGAGAGACTTTATACTCGTGGGCCAAGCTTTGGTATTACTTTATGATGGTCAGCCAATTACAAAATTTAATTACAACATTTAATTACATTTCTGCCTTATGCTGGAGTTAGATGTGTTTAGGTCCTTATTGGACCAAGGATTATCTGTGTATCATTCAATAACGAGCTTATTTCAGTAACATTCGTAAATGCTAGTTAAGGAAGTGAGTAAATATTGTCTCATTTTCAAATGAGTCTGTAGCTCTGAGGACATTTGTTGTGTTTATAAGTAGTCCAAAGTATAAACAACTCTCATCTCTAGGTATTTTCCTTCCCTCCCTCCCTCCCTTCCTCCCTCCCTCCTTCCTTCCTTCCCTCCTCCCTCCCTCCTTCTTTTCCTTCCTTCCTTCCTTCCTGTCTTATTCCCTCCTTCCTTCCTGTCTTATTCCCTCCCTCCCTTCCTTCCTGTTTTATTCCCTCCCTTCCTTCCTTCCTTCCTTCCTGTCTTATTCCCTCCCTCCCTTCCTTCCTTCCTTCCTGTTTTATTCCCTCCCTTCCTTCCTTCCTCCCTTCCTTCCTTCCTTCCTTCCTTCCTTCCTCCCTCCCTCCCTCCCTCCCTCCCTTCCTTCCCTCTTTGGAGCACTCTTTTTTTCCCCTTGACATTCATAGATAATAGTGTTTGGCATATCATGAAATCACCTAGTCTGGAGCAAAGTGATTGATGACGTAGCTTCTGCCTTCACTTGGGGAAAGAGTCCTGTTGCAGACTCCTGTTACAGGTTGGTCTCCGCATCCTTCATTCCCTTCCCTTTTGGTTTTCCTTGGAGAAACTGTCCCCATCTAACTCTCCACAGAAGGGCTGCTGGGCCTCCGAGAAGGTGACTGAGGGTGTGGATGAAAACCGTGAGGGTCTCCTTGATTCTAGGCTGTGAAGGATTGTGTAAGTTGCATGAGGATGGCTGAGTTTGCCTTCTAGAGTTATCCTCCAGGTTTCCTGCGGCTCCATCTTGTCTCTGTATAGAATGGCTGGGGCTGATCTGATGCTCGCTTCCAGGGATGGACTTTGGATCCATAGTTGGTCATGATTGGGTAAGCAACAGTCATGTGACCTAATCAGAGCTAATGAAATTCTATTCTAGGACTACTGCTGAAACTCTTGGTAGAGTGGTGTTTGTTTTTGGTGGAGAGGAATGGGGAAGATGGCGGCCTCCACATGCTGGGGCCTCCTGGTAGCAGAGGGAAGCCGACTCCCCATGGAGCAGGGCCGCTTCCCTTCCAGCGCTCGAAACTCTAACAAAGAACTTACCCATCTGATGGTGGCCTTGTTTTCATGCACGTTTTTATTTAAGTTCTTGGTTACCTGCACCTGGGGGGATTTTGTGCCTAAACAGGAAGCGGCTGAGGCCCTGGGAAGTGGCATGTGGTGGGTGTGCTGCTGCTGGGTCAGGAACTCATTTGGCTTTCTGCTTAACCCTGGTGCTCTACCGCTGGAGCCAGGCCCCCACTGCCAGCTTTTTGGATGGTTAATCGGAGATAAGACTCACTTAGATTTGTCTGTTTGGGCTGGCTTTGAACCGTGATACTCAAGTATCAGGGGCACCTGGCTTGATGACACGATTTAAGGCACAGACAGGGTAATAGTTCCTTACAGCATTTCTTGGCTCGACTTCCCTCTCATGAACACCACATAATTGTCAAATTCTAATTTCACTTGAGGTGTGTTTTAGAAAGTCATAAATTAAAGATACTTAGGACCAAGAGCCTATACTTGGGGGTTCCTCCCCTCCCCCCTTGGAGGTGATCCTGGGGCTTGAACTCAGAACCTTGAGCTCTCAATCAGCTTTCTTGCTTGCAGCTTTTAAGGTACCACATGAACCTTGTCCCCCATCTGGGGTTTTGTTGGTTACTTAGAGATGGGATGTCTCAGACTTTTCTGCCATCTTCCAGGTCTCAGACTATAGCATTGGGTTACCTGTACCTGGCTTGTATTTGATTTTTTAAAATTAATTATTTTCATACTAATTCCTGTACAATTTATAATGTTAGGCAGTAGAGGGGGTGTTGAAACAATGAACAAAGATAAGATAAAATTAATTCAATTTTCTGTGCTTTTAATTCAATGTCTCTTCTAGGGTGTTTCTTTCAAAACTTCCATTTTTTTCCTTTTTCCTCTTTTGGATATGCTAGAAAGCTAAAGCTCTGCAAGGTGGATCATATATATATGTATGTGTGTGTGTGTGTGTGTGTGTGTGTGTGTATTTTATAGTGTATGATATATACAGTTTATATAGAGTTGACAGTATATCATATATATGTGTACATATATATATTTTTCTTACTCGATCAAAGACCACACTGCGGCGATTGATTTTAGTTTTGGCTCCCACTGGGGCATACAACTTGGTTTGCTAATGATGACAAATGACATTAAGAGACAAATCAGTTTAAATTAACGACCTTCTGCTTGCAGGATACCTGAGGGGGGGCAAGTTCACCCTGACACTGTGCGAACAGTGGTCTCTTTGCTACCCGTGATTAGAGAAGTTAATGAGAAATCCGAAGACCATCCTGCCTTCATTTGCTTTAGCGTTCACTCCAATCACCTGGAAGGGTTGTGGAATCACAGATTGCTGAGCTCTAAGTCTCCCAATTTCTGGACTTATTAGGTCCAGAGTGGAGCAACTTCTCTCTCTCTCTCCCTCTCCCCTCTCCCTCTCCCTCTCCCTCTCCCTCTCTCTCTCTCTCTCTCTCTCTCTCTCTCTCTCTCTCTCTCTCTCTCTCTCTCTCTCTCTCTCTCTGTATGTATATGTGTATATATATGTATATATAAGTGTGTATATATACATATATACATATATATATTTCTAGCAATTTGCTGAGGTGTTTGATGCTAAGGGTCTGGGGGGTTACCTTTGAGAACCGTCACTAGAGCCAGGACAGTGAGCATTTGGTGCTGGGCCTGGTGGTATAGTCCAGCTGTCCGAATGTTCTAGAGGCTGGGGTGGAAGATGTGGGGTAGTGGGGGGTCTAGCCCAGCCAGACTGGGTCAGCCTGGGTATATGTAATGGAACTCTTGTAAACAAGAAAGAAGAACAAGAGAATTAGTTAGAATGCTTACAGACACGCACAGTGGTTGTTAATCTCTGGAGACAGGAATGGAATGAAGAAAGGAAGTTGTCTTTCCCAGAGTTGTCAGCTCTCCCCTTTTTAGTTCTTCTGTTGGTAGAGTCCCTCTCAATATTCGAAAGCACGCATACGGCAGTGGGGATGTGTCGTTGACGAGTAAGGAAACAAAGAGGCTCGTCATCATGATTAGTCTAGTTGTGACTCAAGATTCCAGGCCCAGAAATTCAACCGCGTTTCATTTCGGCGAGTGGAGGTCCATTCTTGCGGGAGTGTGAGTTCATGCGAGACTGATGCGAAGTCCGTCCGAGTGCAACTGTATGGATGCACACTGCAGCTCTCTTATCTACTGTCAATAGATCACACTTGCTCTCACAGGAAGCAGGCTGCTAGGAAAATAAACATTCCCAGGGCGGGCAGTGCCAGAGAAGAGAGCTGAGCCCAACTTGAGGCCTGCTGGTGTAGCTGGAGTGATGCACCGTCCTCGCCTGTGTAGGCTTTCCCAGCTCTTGTCAAAACGCTGGACATACACTGTGAAAATCTGCTCCTCTCACTGGCTTTCTTATAGACCAAGATTGACCAGATGGCTTGAAGAATATATTAGGATATTTAAACAACATTTAAGCAAGATTCCAGAGACTGAGCTGTTCTGTGGCACGGGTTTGTGTACATAACTCTACTGATCTGTTTCTGGATAGCACAGACATTTCTACACAACTTAATAGTAAACAGAAGAGAACTTAATCTTATGGAAATGGGGAGAGGAACAAAAGAGCAGGTGGAAAGCGCTGGTTTATTATTTGAATTTGTTTTATTTTTCATAATTCGGCAGCCTTTCTCTTTCTCCATCAAATAAGATGATCCAACTATTAATTTTAATCCTCTTTTCTCTTGAAAGTTATTTGAGATGGAGGTGATTTCCCTGGATTACAGAAAAGTCCCAGGCCTCCTCAGGCTTACGTAATTCCGGGAACCTTATTTTCTTCCATTTCAATTTATTTGAATTTCTTGCCTTAAAAAAAAATGAATGGGGGCTGGGAAGGTGGCTCAGTGGTAAGGGCTCACCTTGCATGCATGAGGCCCTGGGTTCGATTCCTCAGCACCACATATGCAAAAAAAAGAAAAAAGCTGGAAGTGGCGCTGTGGCTCAAGTGGTAGAGCACTAGCCTTGAGCTGAAGAGCTGAGGGACAGCGCCCAGGCCCAGAGTTCAGGCCCCAGGACTGACAAAAAAAACTGAAGGGTCCTCCCCTTGTTTTTCTGGAAGGTTACCTTGATTCCACAGGAGCAAGGACAGTTTTCTTATTTTTTATTATCTTAATTTTTGAAATCACCGGGGGTTGAACTCAGAGCCCAGAACACTACTGCAGGACCTCACCTGTTGCCTATACCGGGCTGGTTAGTCGGAGGTAGGGTCTCATGAGCTCCTCTGCATGGCCTGATTCCAAACTGCAGTCTCCCGTCTCAGCCCCTCCACTGCTAGGATGACAGGTGTCAGCCACCCGCCCTCAGGAAGACAGTTTTCATAATCTGCATCAACACTATTCCCCACCACAGTTCTCTAGAGTCAGTTTATATTAAATTTGGGGATGGTGGCAGGGTGGAAGTTTGAACACACAGAGATTCATGGCCTGGCGTGGTGCAGCACGGCTATCAACATGGAATATTAGACCTTGGCGTCCTAAAGTACTTCCGGGTCCTACCACCTTGGATTGAGTTCTTCCATTACAAAGAGCATTTGCGTTTTCTTTCAGTAGCTGTACAAAGGAGTCCCCACTCAACAGAGCCGTTTCTGAAGACAGCATTTCCTGATCAGTGTGACAGCCTCTCCCTCCCCTCCCTGGCCTCCCTTCCCCCCCAGGCCTTGATGTTCAGGCTATCTGCTGAATTTATTTCTCAGAGCCTCTGGGTTGACATCATCCCTTCAGCATCCTCCTCCCCCGCCCCCTCTGAGCCGTCTTTCCCTTACTTCTTCTCAGTTCTGTGATTCTGTCTGCCTGCATTCTGCTCATTTCCCCCATTTAATTTTTCTACCCCTCCCTCTTGCAACTACCCATTTCTTGGTACTTATTTTGTTGGGCTTTGAGTTAGTCTTTCTAACGAATGACACTATTTGTGCTCTCCACAGAGTCTGTTATACTTCACTTAATTTATTGAGAACTGCTTGGGTACCACGTAGTGTTTATTTCTAGATTTATAGCTACATTCTAGCTCCCACAAATGAGGGAAACCATGGAACCAAAAAGCAAGACCCATCCATCTGCTGCTTACAAGAGATCCATCTCATTGAATCGAATTCTGAACTGAACATTTTTTCCCAGACCCCACATCTTGCCTTGACATACCCTACTGCTTGGATATGTACTAATCAGTTATCCTCGAGTTAACAGGAGCGCTCCCATTTCAGCAAAGTTTGACCATTTTATTCTCTCCTTATCATTTCTTCAACACTCTGTCAAAACTGAAGGCGAGCTGGGTAAATCCGTACTATGAGAATTACAGTTCAAGACGAGCCTGGCAGAGAAGTTCATAAGAACCCACTGTCTAACATAGGCAATGTGTCTATGGTCAGGAAGTAAGACTTTATCTTAAAAATAACTAACAAGAAGCCTGGCTGGAAATGTGACTCAGTATAAAAGCACCTGACCAGCAAGATGAGGGAGGCCTGGCCCAACTTCAGTACAACAGCAATAACACCAGCGCATCTATGTGGTCCAATAGGGCATTTTCTTAAACAAATACAGCTCGGTTCTATCCATTTTACTAATGTTTCAACGTAATATGTGAAACTCGGACTCTAGGAACGCTACATTAGATTTCCTGTATAGAATCTAGCCAGGATGTGACAGTTGGAAGAAAAGATACTGGCGCCAATTTTGTGCTTTAAATTTCAGAGGAAAAAGAAATGGGCTAGGCATGGTGGTCCACCCCTGTGATCTCAGCTACTTGGGAGGAAGCGGTAAGAGGATCCAGTCTGATGCTGGACTGGGTAAAAGCTTGAGACCTGCATATGAAAAATTAACTGAAAAGCAGAAGCACTGGGGATGTAGCTCAGGTGGCAGAATGCTTTGTATTTGGGGCCCTAAATTCAGTCCTTCTTATGGCCCAAATGGAAGAATAAATAAAAACTCAACACAATACAGAGAACAGATACTTTCTGCAGTCATGAGTATGTACAGTTTGCTATGTTTTTATGGTATGGCTAGACCAGGATAAAGAGAGCCAAGTTACTAGGAATAGTAATTCAAACATTTCCAATATCCACTGTCATTACATAAGACATTTTTTTAGTTCTCAAGAAAATTGCTTATTTTTTATGTTGAAGCCTCAAGTTTTTTCTAATTATGATTTTTCCTCATTTTCCATTTGTTATTGTTGATACTTTGTCTGAAAGGCAAGTGAGTGTATGTATTTATATTGTATCTGATTACCTAAGAATTGCCTGGTGTGTTTTAATGAATTTTTTGAATAAATATATATTTTAAATTAAAATAACATTTCCTTTTGAATAGTCACCTGTTCCTTCCTGCTTCTTGAGTTATCAAATTGTCTATCCGTGTTGATTGCATTGAACAATATTTGTTTTTATTTTTTTGAAGATTTAAAATATTTTAAGTGACAAAGGGATAATGAATTCTGCTACTGAATACTTTTAAGATATCTGGATGATTAAATTATTTATCTTAGATCTACTTTAAAATAATAATATGAAGAAAATTTCTAACTTATGTGCCTCATTCATGGAATAATCTCTACTTAGTCACAGTCTAACCCTTTTGCAGTAATGAATTTAGGTTGAAGTATTCATTTTAATAAATGAGATTTTTTTGTATAATTTGTGTCTAGTTTGGGACGTAGGGTTTGTTGGCTTATGAGAAATCTGACTGGTTCCTACAATATAAGAATGATCTGTTCTATCAAAGACTAACATTACTGGTGTGTGTTTGTATGTGTGTGTGTGTGTGAGAGAGAGAGAGATCATGCGTGTGTTCGTGTGTGAGCACACTCACATGCCTAGACATGCTTGCCAGTATTGGGACATGAAGTCAAGGCATTACACTTAGGTTCAGCCTTTCCTGTCTACAGTTGGTCTTCTACCAAGTGGTTCAAGTGAGGCACACCTCCAGTCTGGTTCATTAGCAATTGACTGTGTGCTGGTTAACTGCAGGAAGAGTCTCACAGCTTTGTCTGTCTGAGCTGGCTTTGAATCTCAGTCCCCATATCTCAGGCTCTTCAGTAGTTAGGATGATAGGCATGAGCCACTAACAACTACCCAGTAAAATTTTAAAGATAGTTTTATGTATACTGTTTACTGACTTTCCTATGATAGCGAATCTTCACAGTTAAACATTTTGAATGTATAATTTGTAAGTAATACAGTATCCTGCTGTTTCATTATTAGCTTAAGGATTCCACCATGACGCTTTTACATTTACAATCCTGAAGTATTTTCTTTTTTCTCAGCCTCTATCTTAATATTTATTATAAACATATACACTCTAGGGCTGGGAAGGTGGCTCAGTGGTAGAGCACTTGCCATACATACATGAGGCCCTGAGTCCGATTCCTCAGCACCACATAAGCAGAAAAAGCCAGAAGTGGCGCTGTGGCTCAAGTGGTAGAGCTCTAGCCTTGAGCTGAACAGCTGAGGGACAGCACCCAGGCCTAGAGTTCAGATCCCATGACCAACCAAAACAATATATATATATATATATATATATATATATATATACATATATATAATATAAATACACTCTATTTTTAAATTTGTGATATTTAATTTATTTACATTTTTATATTTTATGTTTTGTCATTGCAAAAATGAATTCTTGAATCTATTTAACTAATTTACAGCATTATAATTCATTTTTTATTTTCAAATTTATACTTTTTTCCTTGTGTTTTTATTGATTTGACAATGTCTTATGATTTAATATTTAAATCATAAATGATTTAATATTTTACTTTCGTTCTTCTCTATAAAGTATAAAAATTGTAAATATACTTCTGACTATAGCTTTCATAAAACTAATAATAAAAATTAATACCTAAGCTGGGTGATGGTGGCTCACGCCCGTAATCATAGCTACTCAGGAGGCAGATCTGAGGATCGAGGTTTAAGGCCAGCCCAGGCAGGAAAGTATGTGAGACTTTTTTTTTTTTTTTTTTTTTTTTTTTTTGCCAGACCTGGGGTTTCAACTCAGGGCCTGGGCACTGTCCCTGTGATTCTTTTGCTCAAGGCTAGGAACCCTACCACTTGAGCCACAGCGCCACTTCCAGCTTTTTCTGCATGCTGGTCAAGCACTCTACCATTAAGCCACATTCCCAGCCCACTGAGACTCCTATCTCCAATTAACCACCAGAGAACTAGAAATTGAGCTGTAGCTTAAAGCTAGAGCAAAAGGGCTCAGGGACAGTGCCTAGGCTCTGAGTTCAAGCCCCATGATTGACCAATATATACATACATACATATATATATATATGAATATACAGTTCTCTTATTTCACTTTTCGAATAATCTGTATTTAACTAGATTTCCTTATAAATTCGGGGTTTATTTTATTTATAACAACATTTTAATTTTATCAATGACTATATCATGGCCTACTGTAAGAATATTCCTTTTATAAATCCAGGGTCTTCCATATTTGTATGCATTTACAGATAGAAATATGTGTATATGTATAACTATATGTATGTGTATATATTATATGTATATGTATATGTATAACTATATGTATATGTATAACTATATGTATGTGTATATATTATATGTATATGTATAACTATATGTATGTGTATATTATATGTATATATAACTATATGTATGTGTATATATTATATGTATATGTTTATGTACAACTATATTTATGAGTATATATGTATATGTATAACTATATGTGTGTACATATTATATGTATACGTATATGTATAACTATATGTATGTGTATATATTGTATGCATATGTATAACTATATGTATGTGTATATATTATATGCATATGTATAAATATATGTATGTGTATATATTGTATGCATATGTATATGTATAACTATATGTATGTGTATATATTGTATGCATATGTATATGTATAACTATATGTATGTGTATACATTATATGTATATGTATATAGTATATGTTTTACTATATGTATGTGTATATATTATATGCATATGTATATGTATAACTATATGCATGTGTATACATTGTGTGTATATGTATATATTATATGTATATGTACGACTATGTGTATGTGTATATATGATATATACATGCATAACCATATGTATGTGTATATATTATATGTATGTGTATATGTATTACTATATGCATGTGTACATATTATGGATGCTACATGTATATGTAACTCAGGGTCCAGGAGCTCAAGACCATCTTCCTTCACTTGAGTCACAGCTTCACTTCCAGCTTTCTTGGTAGTTAATTGGATATAACAGCTTCATAGTTTTTGTCACTGGGCTGGCTTCTAACTATGACCTTCATATCTCAGCCTCCTGAGACCCTAGGATTCAGACAGAAACCACCCGTGTCACACATGACTTTGGGGGGGGCTTGAACTCAGCCTGGGCACTGTCCATGAGCATCTTTTGTTTAAGGCTAGCGCTCTAATGCTTGAGCCACAGCCCCACTTCCAGCTTGTTTTGAGAAACATTTTGGAGATAAGTCTCATAAGGATCTCATGTATTTTTAAGTTCCAGCTGGCTTTGAACTGTGATCCTTACATCTCAGCCTCCTGAGTAGCTACAATCACAGGTGTGAGCCACTGGCACCCTGCTTGTGTGTGTGTGTGTGTGTGTGTGTGTGTGTGTGTGTAGTTTTAATTTTTTCTAGGTGTTTATAAACCAACCTTCCTTTCTTCCTTCCTTTCTTCCTTCCTTCCTTCCTTCCTTCCTTCCTTCCTTCCTTCCTTCCTTCCTTCCTTCCTTCCTTCCTCCTTCCTTCCTTCCTTCTTCCTTCCTTTCTTTCTTTCTTTCTTTCTTTCTTTCTTTCTTTCTTTCTTTCTTTCTTTCTTTCTTTCTTTCTTTCTTTCTTTCTTTCTTTCTTTTTCTTTCTTTCTTTTTCTTTCTTTCTTTTTCTTCTTTCTTTCTTTCTTTTTCTTTCTTTCCTTATTTCTCTGTTTCCTTTTCTCTCTTTCCTTCCTTCTATCTTCTATCCCTCCCTCCCCTCCTTCCTTCTTTCCTTCTTTTCTTCTTTCCTTCCTTCCTTCCTTCCTTCCTTCCTTCCTTCCTTCCTTCCTTCCTTCCTTCCTTCCTTCCTTCCTTCCATCTTTTCTTCTTCCTCTGTACGTTGTTCATACTCTGGGCCTCACACTCCTGATGAGATTTTTTTGCTCAAAGTTGGCAATCTACCAGGCTGCTACACCTCCACTTTTCTGGTTAATTGGAGATAAGAGTCTTAAAGACTGCCTGGGATGGCTTTGAACCACAATCCTGAGACTTCAGATTCTTACATAGTATTACAGGTGTATAGTTAGTATAGTTGGTATTACCTGGCCTAATTTTGTCTTTTTAATAATTCAAACTTTTATCTAAATGTATGCAGAAAGTTTTTTAAAAAGTAAAATTTCTGGGAACAAAATCAACTCTTGACTTGACAGTTCAGTTATTCAAAAGATTAACTTTGAAGTCATTCCAGATATAAAGAAAGTACAAGGTAGGATAGAGTTCTTATCTAGAATTCACCTGGTTTACCTAAGATAATCATTAAACCTGAACATGGCATATTTACAAAATTTAAGAAATTAACATTAGTGTAGTATCATTACAGACATTCTTGTTTCTCACCACTTATTCTAGTATTGCTCTTTTCTTCTTCTGGGATTCTATGAGTTTGATTTTTTAATTAAAAAAAGATTGTCCAGGTGATGTATAGAGGTGTTACAGTTACATAAGTAAGGTAATAAGTACATTTCTTGCCAAACTTGTTATTCCTCCTCTCATTTTTCTCCTATGTGCGTTTGATTTTTATACCTCCTCAGTATCCTCCAATTTGTGGCATTTTGTGATCTTACACTTCTGATAAGTATGCTCAATCATTTTTAAAGAAGCAGTGAAAGTTATTCTCCATTGATTATTCCAATCATTCATACTTTCCCTGTGGAAACGTTTATAGATAATAGGTTTGATCTCTATTGCCTTATTTCATCTATGAAGTTCTTTCAAAGATGTTCTTTCTTCTCTACATTATAGAGAGTGTATCTGGAGTCTGACTTTCATCTTGGTTAATTGTCTTCAATGCCATCCTTTCCTTTATCACACCAAAAATTTCTAAAAGTCTCATCCAAATTGGCGCTTTCTGTGAAACTTTCTTCTGTAACAGCTTTTCTTGTAAATTACACATTTTGTCTACTATAGTCCCATCCCATACACTCAAACATATTGTTTAAAGACAGAAAGTCATGGGGGAAAGGAAGGGAGTGAATGAAGTAGACATCTAAAAAAAGAAGCAGAAATCTACCCTGTGGCAGAGGAGGGTGAGAGCAGCCGTTTTGATTTTAAGATCGTTCCGAATCCCCTCTGAGGCTCAGCCTCACTGCACTCAGAAAGGCCAGAACATCCTCGCAGCGTCGTCTGATTCCTGCAGCAAATCGTTTTCAGACCTCTAGTTGGGGTGACTTTGTTTTCCTCCTTCACAGGGTGTTAGCCTCTGACTCCGCGCATGGATTTTTGTGTCCTAGGCTCCATCCTGGTGCTTTCCCAGCCCCCAGGCCTGGCCAGATTCCTGTCTAGTCCCTCCACACCTCTTGCCTCACAAATGGAAAAACCTGGGGAGCGAGCAGGCTGCAGCAGCTCGGTGCCCGTTTTCTTTGCTGAATGGGATGAAAGGCTGCCCGCACCACACCACTGCGCAGTCCCAACACGAGCTGCATCCAAGTTCCCTCCTAAGTAGACCCCCAAATTTACCTTGGGTTTCCATACTTCCCACAGAGCAATATGCTGCCATTCCGTCTATGTTTCTCTACCTGTTGTCTGAGACTTCTAGCTTCTGGGAAGACACAAGAGAGGAAGGATGGCAAAGGATGAACAGAACAGAAATGACCATCTCAACTGTTCAGAGCTGGTCAGATGACCACCCCTTCGTGAAGGCACGAATACTATCTCCCTGAATTTTCAGTGGTGGGCGGAACTGCTTACCCATGAAGCAAAGAACACCTTACATACCATTCCACTTTTATTAACGCATTGATTTAGCAAGTTGGTATATTAGACCATTGTCATGTACAAGAGACTACTTGATTCTAGGGACATACATTTAGATAAGTTCAATCCCTCATGTCCTTAGATTATGAGAGTGGTTCTATGTATAACATAATTTTTGATTTAGAACATTGTCAATGTATATTGGATCATGGGAATATTATGCCATTGTAAAACCAAGGGGTATATTTTTCCACAAAGTTATTTTGGTTTACTCCATGAAGTTATCATATCATAAAGTTCTCTTCAGAACTAAATGTGATACCCATTATCTGGTGTCTGCTATGTAGTAAGTACTCAGCAAATACTACCTTTTATTCTTTTTATTATGTTATTATGACTACCATTACCTGTCCCATTGTTAATGGTCAGGCATTAAGATGAACACATTACATTCATCATCATAATCAATTCCCCAAACTTGAAAACACAAAACGTTAGAAGAATTATACAGTAGATGTTTACATATATTCCAGTTCTATGATTTGTATTTCCTGTATTTCTTTTATTAAGTAACCATTTTATATTAAATTATATATACAAATATACCACACTTCAAAACAGTATTATCAAGTTTATTTTGGGTTAAAACTAAATACTAAGAAATGCACAAGGGTTTAGTATGGGATCAAAAGAATTTGGACAAGTGTATGAAGTATGTTTTATGATGCAGGAAATTACCTTTGTGCTACAGTTGTCATACTTCTGAGTGCCTGCTTTGTTCTCTTTCATATAGTTTGGATCCTTATCTTCTAAAACCTAGTAGAACTAAAAGCACAAATTAGGGTCCTCTTCATGTAACATGTTTTCAAGATTCACTAACAGTTTAGTATGTATTAGTTTAGCCTTTTTAATTGCTAAATATTATTTCTTTGCAAAGATATAGCATTGTTTATTTACCCCACTGATAAACACTAGAATATTTCTATGTTCTTCCTAGAGCAAAGTTACTGTGGATGTTGTATAAATATCTCTGTGGACCCGAGGAAGACTTCTGCTCTCTGGAGGTATATCACAGTTGTGAGTTAGAACTTCCTCTTTCAAAACTTATACAAGGCCCCAGGGCCTTCTTCCATAGTGTCTTACTCATGATTTCTCTTCCCTGGCCCCCTTTATTAGGTGAAATACACATAATGACCCTTAGGGGAAAGCAGATGGTTGTCTATGAAAACTTGAAATTCTGGATGTAAGAAAAGCATAGACATGAAAAAGCAGAGAAAGCCAGTTTGCCAAAATAGTAACCCACAGTTACACAACAGAAATAAGGAGGCCTTCAATGTACTCTCAAGCGGGAAGATGCAGGGAATAGTTCCCTATTTTAAATAATTTCTGTTTTCCAGACATTCAAAAACACTGACTACTTTTCCTTCCCTTGGTTTTATAAGATTCTTATTTATATCTAATAGTATCTTATTCTTTAATAACCTCTATTATCATTTATTCAAGATAGCTCAGTAGTTTCTGATAGTTGCAACTGAAAATCTTGGTTAAGTTTCTAAAAACAAAATACCACAATTTAAGATTATTTTCTTTGGCCTGAATTCCATTCTGTACACATCACAGAGCCTAGCATGGAGTATAAGTACAGAAAACGTCCGGCAGCAGAACAGCAATGAATGACAAGCATGAACGATATACGTAGGGCATGATAAAAAAAAATCAATCACTCAGTCAAAGTTTAGAGTAAAGGATTTTGCCAGAAAGTTCCCTGTGGGTAGGTAGGAAGGAGAGAATATCCAGTCGAGGACTGCCTCAAGGTGGATAAAGGATGAGTCCCAAAGGAACAGATGAAATGAAGTCTTCTGGAACAAGAAATCAACCCAAATCCAATGTCCACTCAGTACCAACATGGTTGGGCCCTGTTTGGACCTCTGTGGGAAGGCTGGAGGGCAGGCTTTGTCTCTGTCACAATTTCCCCTTTGGTTGAAGACCCCTGCATGAGCAGGGAGGGGCAATGCTAGGAGGAGCCAAGCACTGATCGCTCCCTTCTGTTGGTTTTATTTTGACTTCTTGTCTAAGGGAACAGAGACAATCCACGTCGGAGATGTGTCTCTTTTCTGAGACACCCTCACCCTCCTTATCATTCAGCAGAAGAGGGATTGCAGTTGATTGTAACAGAGAAAGGGCAATTGCTTATTTTTCAATCAATTTTTTATTGATTTGGGAGACACTGGTTCTTAATTGTATGTGAGTTTCATCTTCCTGCTGGAAATTTCGACTCGATCTGGTAGATTCCGCTTTAATTTATAAGGCACCACCTCATGCGTGATGCCAGAAGAGGCAGTTAGTGTTGTGAGAAGAGAATGACGCAAGAAGGGACTCTTCCTTTGATTATTAAACTCAGCCACCTTGACTGGCAGGGTGAGTTTTGAAAGCAGACTGCTCAGGTCCACCACTTTCTGCTACCTTTGTAACCCTGGGTTACTTTACCTCTTGATGTTCTTGCTTTATCTGTGAAATGGGTATCATTGTAGTTATATCTCCTTTTTTAAAAATTGTTTTTGGGGTCCGGTCATGGGGCCTGAACTCTGGGCCTGGGTGCTGTCCCTCAGCTCTTCAGCTCAAGGCTAGCGTTCTACCACTTGAGCCATAGCACCACTTCCGGCTTTTTTCTTTTTGCTTATGTGGTGCTGAAGAATCAAACCCAGGGCCTCATGCATGCAAGGCAAGCGCTCTACCACTGAGCCACCTTCCCAGCCCCGGTATATATCTACTTTTTTTTTTTTTTTGGAGGGGGGAAGGTTGTTGTGAGTATTTGGTGAAAATAAATTTGTGTAAATGAAATCCAATAAAGAAAGAGCCTGGACTTCCCTTGTGTTTTTCATGTTTAGAGGTAGCCATGGTTATTTTCCTTTTTAACATAGTATTATTTCTATTCAGTGATTTTATTTTATTTGTATTATCTTAAAGTAGTTGTGCAAAGGTTCACGTCATCCTCACCAATGCATGAGTACAATACAGCTTGGTCCACGTCGCCCCGTCTAGCATTCTGGAGTCTGTAAGAGCTCCGTTGCTACCCCTGAGATTAGCAAGGCATCCCAGAACCAGCCACACACAGAGACTGATCCTGTGGCATCCTTGGGCAAAAAAGAGTTTCATTGCCATGGAGGGCAGAGGCTGGATAATAGCTCAACTCCAGTTCCCTGAAGGGATAGTTGCTGGGGAATTTATGAAAACGGAGAGGACAGAAACTGCTTGTTGATTGGTGGGAGCTCTTTTAAGGTTTTCCCCACAGAGGTTGACAATCTTCATGTCTCTTCACAGGACATAACGAGTCTTTTGGAGGCACATGTTCTATGCTGGGACATGGAGGTTTTACTCTCAACAGGCCATTGACCAGAAAAGCTGGCTTCCCCTGTCTCTGGCCACTCTTGAAAAGCCAGCTCTAAGCTACTCTTTGGTGAATCCTGCAGACTTTTCCTGAACAGAGCGTAAACACTTGGTAATTTCAGAAATTCACGTGCAAGTGAGTCTACGCTTCAGCTGCTTTACTGTTTCATAGGTCTCGTTTCAATTGCCCTGCATTCTTTTTTTCTTCTTAATTTCTGAGAACTTATTTCTATAGGCTCACCATTCAACACTTTAAATCACATTATGGATTACATATTATGCACAGTGTTTATTTATGAAGCATTTATTTTTCTTTCATTTTGACAGATTGCATTTGACTGATACTATGTTTATGCTGTTTGTGTTTCTCAGGAGTGTATTTATTCACATAGGTAGTAAGATTTGCCTAAAAATGGTTTACAAAACTGCGAACATTGAGATCAAAGGCATAAATTATTTTTAAGATTATGATTCCACTTTTAGTAATTTATATTGATAATTTTATCCTTTAAAGATTTCATCTTATGTTGACATATTAAATTCAAGAATAGAATTTAAAGTATGTTTCTTTTTAAAAATATTTTTTGTCCATCATGGGGCTTGAACTCAGGGCCTGGGCTCTGTCCCTGAGCTGTTTTGCTCGAGGCTAGCACTCTACCACTTGAGCCACAGCTCCACTTCCTTTTTTTTGTTCTTGTTGATTAACTGGAGATAAGAGTCTCACAGACTTTCTTGACCAGGCTGTCTTCAAACTATGATCCTCAGATCTCAATCTCCTTAGTAGTTAGGACTAGAAATGTGATCCACCAGCACCCAACTTAAAGTGTACTTTTTATATTTCTACTATTACTTATTCTTATGTAAATATCTCATTATGTACTTCTAAAAGGTTAAATTTTGTTAGCATCACCAAAGCAGTATCATCACAGCTAAACTTTAGGAAACACTATAATACATTTATGTGCAATTGAACAAAAAATAATCTCTGAGATTTCGTGTATCCGTTCTTGGGTTTTCTCTAATAGTAACATCTGTTTATGCCACAGATATTAGAACCCAGAGACTAACAGTGATAACACTCATCACTCGTGTAAAAATGCTTAAGAAGAATTCTCTGCTATTACATAGGAAGGTAGCATGCGCATTTTCTGTATTGTCTCAGAAAACTTGCTCCCAGTTGTGCTAAAATTAGGAGGACTTCACATTAAGAGCAAAGCAAACACAACTCACTTGGTAACACTGGCTGCCACATCTGCCTAATGGGGATATGGATATGTGTGATGCATAATGACGCCCCCTCTCTCCTCCAAACACAGGGCAGGGGTAGCAGAGGATGAGACAGCCAGGCTCGCATCTTGTCACAATCATTACCCTATTCGAAGGTAGTAGAACCGAAGTGCCTCGAGACCAGTGCTTGTGCAAGGTCCCATAAATAGCCCGTATCGCAGCTGGAATTCCAATCAGAGGTCTATTTTCATGCTTTCTCTGACAGGGGGAAAGACTCATGGAAACTCATGGGGAAAAGCAATCTTGTGGGCCTTCTGAGTAGTTCACAACAACCTCCAGTCCCGTGGGACTCCAAGGCTGCGGGTGCTGCAGGATTTGCTCTGCTCCTCTGCTCTGCGGGGGGCTGCAGATGAAAGGCCGTGGAGCTTGGCCTTCAGGACAAGGGCTGCACCCCAAGTCCCATCACTTCCTCCCGTGAACTTTGGGCATGTCATTTAATCTTGTTGAAATTCTATATTCCCTCTACACAGCAGGAACACCAGTGCCCATTTTGTACTTTTATTGGCTGATGACACAAGATAATGTTTGCGAAGCTGCTAGCAAATAACGGTACTCAATAAATGCTAGTTCAACCTGAATGCTTGGCAAATAGCACAAACCAAATGCTACAGAAAATGTTATTCGATGTTAGCAACGAGACTGAAAATTTGAAGACTAATTTTTTTTTAAAGTCCTCCAGGGTAGATTAATTTTTCTCAAGGCAAGTGCAAGATGGATGCAGGAGCCTGTCTTTTAAACCGGAGGTCAGAAACAAGAGGTTCCCCCCGCCCCCGCCCACTCTCCCTCCCTCCCCCCTGTCCCCCCCCCCGCCCGCTCTCCCTCCTCCTCCCCCCCCAACCTGCAACCCTCTCAGACACAAGACTTCCAAGATCAGTCTGACACATGCTCAGGAAACCAAGGCAGATCATCTTCTTGCCTTCTAACAGGCCGCTTGTGATTTTTTTTAGCTTGTGCCAGTTTAACATCAAGGGCCCCTCTGTGGATTGTTTTGTTCTGTTTTCCTTAGAAGCAGAATGCCAGCCTTGGTTAAGATCTAGAAAACTTGCTGTTCCATTGTAATGGGATATGCATTTAAATGGGTGCTAGGTGAGTTGAATGATACTCTCCCTAGCATCAGATTCAGCCAGCCAGTGGGAAAATCTACCGAGTCCCCAGGCACCCTGAACCTGAGGCTTGTGGAGCAGAGGTTTCAGCTCGCTAAGATCAGCATGCTTTGAATGTGGATATTTGGTTTCTGCATTGCCAAGAGCAGTAAAACATTGTAAATAAATCCTACTCTTCGTTCCTTTATCTTCTAACCTGTTCTTTCTGCACTCAAGATTTGAGGAAGACACTGTTTCCAAACCTGGAGAGTAAAACTAAGATCGCTTCCCCTACACCTACCACAAGGTCATACTTTAGCTTCCTCATAAAGAAAAGGGGCTCAACTATGATGAGATCTTAGAAATATCACTTGTTTTCTTGTGTGGTTCAATTTCAAAATACATCTTCTTTTCTTCACAGACTTTACTATTGGGATTTGAAAGAGTCGCCGAGTGGGCACCATGTTGGGTGAGACCTAGGGAACAGCACTGGCAGCGTGGGAAGGATTTTAAGGTGCTTTTATTGAAAGTGCTTTTCAATTTGTGTGTGTGTGTGTGTGTGTGTGTGTGTGTGTAAGAGAACGAGATTGGGAAGACTCTAAAGGTTTTCTCAACTTAACTATTTAAATAAGCACTGGAAGATTTTCTGTGGAAAGTGCATAGAATTCTTTAAACAAAGGCCTGTTTCTCATTTTAATGCAAATGAGTAAAATTTGGAGAGTCTGCCTGCATATATATATATATATATATAATACTGTACAAAATTAGTGGCACATTTTATATTATCCATCCACTTATACTAATCTTCTGCAAAATCTTACAGAGATGAACAGTTATGACCTATAGGAGGCCAAGCTTACAAGAAAAGACCTGACGCTGAAGCTATAGCTCATCTAGAAGACTCATGGAAACATTAGCCATGCTCACACAAGCACCCATGTTGATACCAGAAGAACAAAGTCCCTTGGTTACTTACCACCACTCCTGGGTCACCACGACTGTGTCTGGAGATGCTGAGCCTCCGGTGATGGTCAACAGTGTTTAGGGAGAAGGCTAGAGGCTGGCGCTGGAATTGTGGCAATTGCTTCAGTAGTGATAAAATCCCCAGAGTGTGTTGCTAGGGAATAGTGTTGTGTATTTCAGCAGATCCGTCCCTTGCTTTCCACATCCGTTTGTAGGTGATGTACAAACCAGGGAGTCACCCGTGACAAACGTTTGGCGCCCCTGTTGTAGGTTGGCTAGCGTTGGCACACAAGTATGGCTGCCTTCTCACAGCTCTAGAGGTGGAGACCACAGGGAAGAGAGGGAAAGAAAATCCAGGGCACAGCTCTTCTATTCCACCCTACTTTCTAGCTCCAGCATGAGAATGTCGCAGAGGAATTGAAACCTACTGACGTGAGCTCACCCCGCATCTCTTGACGGACGGACTGACAGCCCACACACACCATGCTGCAGGATGGAGCTGTCAGTGTGGAAATCCCTCCTCGGCCAGGGAGGCAGGGAGGCTCACCGGATCCGTGAGCACAGTTGGCCTAGAAGCTAAACCTCTAATGGAGTCAGGCATTTCCTCACAGCTTCAAGAATACAGAGCCGCTTCTGGAGATGGAGAGGGTTCTGGAAGGCGAAGGCCGATGGATGTGATATTGAACAGTCCTGGCTGACTGGGAGGGGACAGAAACGAGGTGGGATTCTGACAAGACCTAGAAGGGGCTTGCAGAAGCTCTTGCAAGATGAACTGGAAAGCCAAATGCCCGGGAGGGAGCCTCCGGTCTGCAGTGACTTAACTCTTTCTCTATTAAGTGCTAAAGGCTGGCAGGACTGGCTCAGGAAAGCTCTAAAGCCTATCAATAAACCTCAAATGAAGTGCATCACGGTGCCAGGCGCTCGGAACAGCAGCTAGCAGTATCCTTGGCCCTGCTTATGTGCAGAAGGTATGAATTGTGCGTTTATGCGGCCGTAGGCTGAGGGTAAATGTCTGAAGTAAGTTTGAAACTAGGAATGATAATGGGTCTGTTTGCCAACCATATAATCCACTCCTGTATGGTGTGTGTGTGTGTGTGTGTGTGTGTGTGTGTGCGTGCACACATGCATGCTGCTACTGGGACTTGAACTCAGGTCCTCAATCTAGATTGACTTTTTCCCTCAAGGTTGGCACTCTGCCACTCAAGTGATACTTCCACTTCCTGCTTTTTGCTGGATAAGTGGAGATACAGGATTCATGGACCTTTCTTCCCTACTTGGCCTTGAATCTCAGTCTTTAGGTCTCGGCCTCCTGTGAAGCTAGGATGAACAGGCGTGAATTCTCAGGGCCTAATCTCTCTGTTGTCCTAAACAGCAGGATGTTGAGAGTTTCCGGAATCAGAGTGTGGACTTCCTGAGTCCTTGCCCTATCTACAGGGCAGGTGTTTGCAGAGAGGAAATGGAATGCATCGGTATGGTAAGGTTTTCTTGGACTCAGGCTGTTTAAACACCATTTGGTGCTTGAGCGCCCAACTTCCTCATTCTGCATGAGTCATACTGCCGGGACCTGGGTTAGGAGAAGACAATGAGAAAACCAGCCAGAATAGGGGTGTGAGTTTCCTACAGGAACCAAAGATTCCCAAAAGACAAGGTTACTGACCTGGCTGCACTTGAAGAGGTCCCGGGCCCGGTTTCCCGTCTCCTAATAGGAGTGGGTAGTGTGGACACGGCAGGTTGTGAGCCAGATGATATCACCCACGCAGACAGTTCCTTGGGAGGTCCCGTGGTTATCCTGCACGCCTTTGGGTGTGGCTATCAGTTTGCTGTCTATAGTATCATCATTGCGATATCTACAGACATACCTGAATGGAAGAAACATTTCCTAAGATAGATTCTAGGTCTTGGACCTTAGATTTCATAAAGGAATGATCTGCACAAGGCTTCTCAACGACTCTGGGGAAAGTGTCTGGGACTAGGAGCAGGGTTTTGCGTTCACCTGGGGAGCAGGCATGTAGTGGCGAACGCGTCCATGTAACATGGAGTGACTCTAGGGCTGCAGGTCAGTTAACTAGAAGTGCATGGAGCCGCCTTGCTCTGTCTCTCAGGGATGTCTGGCTGCAGCTTTCTAAATGCGTGGGTTGCCAGGCAGGGTTCGTGCAGCCAGCATGCTGGGGGAGTGGCGTTGCCCACCTCATGGGCTTCCCTCTCCTCATCAGGCACGGCTACCTGCAAGATCCAGCCTGGCACCGTTCTGTGGAAGCTCAGCATGCCAGATAATTCCTTCTTGAGAAGTTAGGCTGTAAAAGGTGGATGATTTATGTGATCCAAAGTGGGAACCAGCAGTGATACTCACTAGACACTATGTTGGAAATGAGCTATCTAACTTGTTGGGTGGGGGGGCCAGGCGGGGAAAACTGGGAGAAAACAAGGGCAGAGAGGTGACACTGTTCAAAAAGACCTGTGCTCATTATCTGACGTGCACAGCTGTAACCCCTGTGTACATCGCCTTTACCATAACAATTAACACAAATAAACACATGATCAAGAAGTTAGGCTGTGACAACACTAGGAAAAGCACCTGATTCTGTGTTCAGGTCACAGCCCCACTGTACTGCTTGTCACTAGGCACAGAAGACGTTTGTAGCTGAAGAGAAGAGGAAATGGCAGAATGGTTTGGGAATTCAGAAGGCATTAGTGCCTTTGTCATGTGCTCCTGAAGTGTCCAGGGTAGAGCCTGTGACCTGGCGATGTTAGCTTTAAAAGGGGAAGTCAGGATGCCTTCAAAGACCTGGGTAAGGACACGAATGGGTGTGTGCTGAGCTATGCCTTGGGACAGGAGATAGAGACAAAGCATAGGATACAAGTTTCCCACAGGCATATGCACCTTGGAGTGAGCGAATAAGGACCTCAGCATATTGCCAGAGGAGAGTATAAAGGTAGAGGCTCTTTCCTGTGCTATTTTCAAGTAGGGCATTTTAGTCTTCAGAAACCATTAAAGTTTTTATTTGGATTTTTTTGTCCCCGTCATTAAATATTAATATCCACCCACATCCCCAAAGACATACAATTATTATTGAAATTACAAATAAACTACAAATACAAATGCGAAGCGACAAGTGTTTTATAATTGACTTCCAAAATGATTTAATACAAAGAATTCGCCCGTCTTCCGAGTAGCTGGGATTTGGTTGACATCATTGAGCATGCAAAAGGAACACTGTATGAGTATGCTAGGCCACTTCTTTCTTCTTGAGTCGAAGTAAAATTTTTGCAAATATCAGACGTAGTGATGGTCAAATGTGGAGACACTGATGTTTCTACAGGCATTAATACATTCATTTAATTTTGCATCTCAGTATTCGTTTTGCATTTCAGAAGCATTAGCTTGATTTTTAGGCATCTAACATCTTATGGATTGCTGAGTAACTCAGAGGTTCTGTTGATAGGACTATAGTTGGCATCTGTTGGTCAGGGACCTTAGGGACAAGGCAGGATGAACACTGCTAAGACAGACAGCTGGGTGCAATCTGAAATAAATACTCTCAGAAGATGTGAACAGCTGACCTTCTATTTCACCTGTAGATGCAGCAAGGAGTATTGTTCCTAAGGTTTACCTAGTCCATTCCAGACTGGAGACAGAAATGTGTGGAAGGCTGAAGGTGGACACATTTTTGATTTTTGAGTATTTGAGATTATTCTCTTTAAGAAATGTCCAAAGACTGACTCCAAGGGATGCCCTTAAAAATCACAATTAATCGAGTACTGAGACTGAAACACAGAGCTCTTACACGTGTATTGCTAGTGTTCGCTGGAGAAAGTCGCACTTCCCTTCCCTGGATTATTTAGCGTTCTGAGAAAGACCCCTCCAGTCTTCCTTAGACCCTTTGCCCTGTTGTATTTCACATTGGCCTTGTCATTTGTGAATCTTAGATAGGGTGCCAAGGACTTGTCCTCCAACAGACTTCAGCTCTGCCTGCAGTGAATTATTCCTCTCAGTCCCTTATCCAGTATTTAATTCCCCATTTCTGAGCTGTATTGAGGGTGAGGAAGGCCGATCTGATCTCCCAGGAGGCTCGGTGCCAGCAGAGTAATTAGCCAGGCTTCATGCCAGTTCTGAGCTTTGATCTGGAAACCCATAACCTCCTGCTTTAATATGGCGGTCGAAGAAGGTGTTCGGCTAAAGAAGAATGCTCTGGGATCTTCTTTCAAATAGCGTGAGCATTCAGCTGGAGAGGTTGAGGGTTCGACTATACCGGGTCTCAGGAACAGAAGAGATTGATTGGTTCACTTGGCTAATCAAACTCCTGACATGGTGTCAGTGTTTCAGAGAACATTTAAACTAAGGGAGCCCATGTTCCAGGGGATAAAGCTAACACATTTATTGAATTGTGAATGGCTTTTCTCTTGGCATAAGACAGCTCACTGTGAACAGATAGGCTTCTGTTAGGATGTTTGTGACCATAGCAAAAGTGGTAGCAGGGAAAGCCAACCATGCTCCCCACCCTCCCCACCCCCTGTTTAAATCAGGGGGATGAAGAAGAATCGCGCGATGACATATAAAAGGCGCATTTGACCAGAAGATGCATTCTGGTTTTGCGGCCAGTAGCTTAGATACAAAAGATTTGTGTTGGCGTGAGGTTTGAAAGGCTGACAAGAATACAGCAGCGTCAGAGAGCTGTCTGTCTCCGTGAAGTACTTTGCTGGTACCAGCGTGGAACGTGGCAGCTGCGTTTGCTATCCAACAGGGAGCTATAGATTTGTACTAATACTCTTGGAGAAAGAGATTGGCAAATACCGCCCCCCCCGGAGTCCTCTGTGCTCAGAAGGTTGGCATGGCTGCTGGGGGGGCAAGTGGGAAGCCCCAGACTCCCACCCCTTACCAAAGGGTGCCACCGCGCTCCCCGAACGCGCTCCCTTCATGTGGTTTGACTGTGGCTTTTAAACCTGAGAGAGAACCATAATGGAATTGCAAAGTGGGCTCATTATGCTAGATGGATTGAAACAACTTACAAAGGCTGACAACAGGGGTGCGGGGAGCAGGGGGTGTCTGTGGCGGCTGGTGGCAGACTCAGCCAGGCTCAGTTAATGAAGGCAGCGGTCTTAGTGGGTGGCTGGAGGGAGCATCCTGAGACAGACACCCTGTCTTCAAACACCGCTCCCGCTGGCCCCGTCCTGAGGCTTTTATCTCAGCCTTTAAATACCCACAGGCTATGGCTTCAGAGGTCTTTAACAACCGACAAAATGCCAGGCCCGGTGGAGGAGCCGTGCTCATCTGTGTCCACGGTTGAGAGAAACTCCCTGCAAGCTGTGGCTGGTCTCCGTCCCTGCCCGGTCTGGTCCACGCACCGGGACGGTTCTCCTACCTGGCCGCGCTTTCTCTCCATTCCTCATCGCACGCGTCCAATTAGCACGGGAGGCTCGGTCACTTCCACCCCCAGGTGGGTTTTCTCCGTCCGCCTTCAAACTGTCTCAGTGATCGTTTGCCCCGATGTCTGAGCTGGCCCAAAGGCTGCCAGTATTTGGTTTTGTCATGGCCAGCCAGCAGGCCTCCTCCTCACCGCCTCCACCGATGGGCCAGAGGCTGATCTGGTCACAACCCCCTTGGGGGCCCTCCCTCGCCCCTCAGTCCTGGCAGGACCGTTTTGTCCAGATGTTGCCCTTTGGTATCAGAGGTCCTTCGGAGAGCGTCCTGCCTGTCGGTGGGCCTCTGGGTGCCCACGAGGGAGCTACCTCCCTCTGCTGAGAAAAGCCACAACTTCTATAATTTGCCGTCCATGCTCTTGCCCTTACGCCAAGACCGAACTTTCTTTCTCTTCTCTGCTTGAAAGATTCCTTCCTATCCTCCCAATCTCGGTGACCACCATCTTGGCAGGTTTTTTTTTTTTTTTTCTAGACAAGACTTTTTTTTTCTGCTCAAAATAATTTGTCAGTGGCTCCATCAAAGCACTTTCCACTCTGTTAGTAATTTTCTCCCCTACCCTCCCAAAGATATAAATAATTTAACCCTTATTACCAGGTCTCCATGGCTGATACAATGTTTAGAACAATAAATCTAAATTAAAAGTCAGACTGTCAAGAAGTTAAAAAAAAAAAGGGAGGGTGGAATTAGCAGGCCTGAGCAGCTAATCTCTATAGCCAGTGGTAAAGACAGACGCATCTTCATTCATTCTGCTTCTTCTTGTCTGGTTAGGATAGTGCCAGCCCAGCCTTCCCGTAAAAACTCATGCCATGTGTTATTTCCAACGTCGACAATGAAATGAGTGTATCAGCGGTGTGTCTTTTGTATCTTTGACACTTTGGGAGTGTACATGTCAGGAAATAAAGTGGCACAGTCCCTTCTTTCCTGGGACTGGTAATCCAGCAAGGATTGAGGGTAAAATGGCAATTAAACATCGAAATAACACACGTGAGATCATGCAGATGGAGATAAATGTCATCACAGGAATGAAGACAGAGCAGCCTGAGAGCAACTGAGCAGCCTCCTTCCAGTGGGATGACCCATTGCCAGAGACGGTGTCACGTAATCAACGAGCAAGATGGCGAGGAGGATGTGAGTACGCTCCTGCTTCGTGGGGGGGTGGAGTGGGGACACCTGGTACACGGACAGAAGGAGAGCAAAACCCGGAGAAAGGAAAAACACCATTGCTTCAGGAAGAAGTGGCGGCGTTTGGTGGCTGAAGAGAGGTGTGTAGGGGCAAAAGAGGTCTGAGGTGAACTCAGAGAGACAGGGGCAGGTGATAAGGGCAGAGTGCGATGGATTCCTGGTGCCCTAGGAACTTTGTGGAAGGTTCAGCAGGAAAGCCATATGATGATCAAGCTAAAGACCCAGACCTTCTGGAAAGGAGCACCCAGGTTCTTCTCATAGGCTTCCTGTTACCCTCCAGATAGGAGCGTGCTAACCTATCAGCCAGCCTGTCTTTGACTTCTTGGGGGGGGCAGGTAGGGGATGCTTCAACTTCTCTCTCTCTCTGCTCTTGAGGGTTCTGAAGCATACTGTAACATCAAGATCTTTCCCACATTTGCATTTTATATTCCACATTCGATCACATCCCTACTTGTCATCTGGTAGACTTGATTCCTAATTTACCATATGCCTGTCCTAATTTGAAAGGCTTTAGGGTGCAGGTGAGACTGATTTTGTTGGAGGTAGCCCTATCACCCTGAGTGACCCTGGAGTACCCTTGGTGGCCTGGGGCTTTTCTGAGGACAAGACAGATGTAGGGGGTTCACCGAGAGTTTTGCCAGTGAGAGCAGTAAGGGGCAAAATGTCGGACAAAGCGTTTTTGAGAAGAGGTGAGTGACAGGGCCTCGCTGGTGGCCGCCTCACGTCACTTATCTCATATATAGCCAGGAGCTGGCCCTGATTGGGAGATAAGTTCCCTGAGTCAGGTCCTGCCATGACCGGCTCTCAGAACCCTGAACACCACCAACAGATGCTCAATAGCTATTTACAGAACGCACACATACGTGACGCAAGTGTTGAATGAGTTCAGAAACTAGCAAGGCCTGTCGTCAGTGTCCAGATCTGAGTCTCTCCCAGAAGACAAGGGAAAACAAAACAAAGAAAACCTATTTCCCACAAATGAAAAGGTCTGCCTGATTTGACTCTAGAACCTTGCTATTGACACCTGGAGAAAGATGGGAGGAGGAGGTAGGAAGAAGATGAAGGGGAAAACTACATTAAGTTAGAGATGCAGGTTCAACAAGAAAAGAAAATCTGAAGGAAAAGAAAGAGAGAAAACATTGGGTCTGGTTTAAAAATGAAGCATAAAAACGTGCAGAGATTGAGCATAGTTAATCAGACCATAAAAGTCTTTCCTAACTACTGATGACAAAGGAGCCTGTTGAAAGGAAGTTCATGAAGCGGCTCCAATCCAGTTCAGAGCCGTTGTGATCACCTGAGGGATAACTGTGTGGGCGTTACTCCCTGCGGATGATCATTTTTCTTTCTGAATTCATTGTCTTCGCATCACTCACAGGGCATGCTTATGTGGTACATGGATTTCCCTACCCAAGAGCTCAGAGAATCATGGGTCACGGTGGAGAAGGCTGAGCCATCATTCGCAGCTGGAGGCCTGACCACACTCAGGTAAGACTGGGCTAATGCACGCACGCACACATGCAGGCGCGTTGTTTTCAGCTGATTGTATACCTGAGCCGTCATGGCAGCCAAAGAGCCAGACCTCAGTTTCAAGACCCTCTTCCTTGCTGACTGCTTGACTGTTCATCTTGTCTTTCATATAGACTTACAGTATACTAACTGTACTTGGTTTTAGCTCATTTAGCAAGGTATGCATTATGTACCACACATTTTATCCACGGGTTCATTCCGTCCAGTATTCACCATTCATCTATGTCTGAGGAAAGACCTTTTACATATAAGCCGTTGGGTCAAGCAGATCCCGTGTCCTGGAGACAGAAAAATACGATGGCTGGCCTTAGAAGGTGTAGCTCCTGGCGTAGAAGAGAGAGAATACCAATGTCCTTTGCCGTGCTGGTCACGGGCCTTCCCTGCCTTTAATTCCACTCCTGGTGTGGAAGATGGGCCCTGAAGAGCAGCCACGCACGGGATGAGCTGCTTGACTGCCTCCAAGCCACTCGGGGGTTAGAATGTGACAGGGCTGACATTGCCGAGGGGCGTGCCCGTTTTCCGTCCAGATCATGTCTGTCATTGTTCCGGCCAATTCCCTTCCTGTGGTTATTGGTTTGTCAGTCTTCTCATAAATGGTCTAGTGTCACTTTCACCTTCTTACCCCCACGCTGTAAGATCTGCGGGTTAGGGAACTTATCTCTTCCCCATTCCCTCTTACCAAGGGTTTATAGAACCCCTTAGGGGCTCCCTGAAATTGATGGAAGGGATACTTTTCTGCATGGAAGAGGAAGCTCCCTACATTAAACTTGAGATCCTCTTCTTCCAAGTGGTCTGGTTTTCGCCAGCAAGGTTCCCTTTCCCAACGCTGGAGAACTGTGACCTGTATCCATCCAGGGGAAGCCAGGCAGTTATTTTAACAGAGAATGAGAGGCTCGCACACCCCCAAGAAGGGCTGGCCACCAAGGGCAGGAGGAAGCTACTGGTGCCCAGAGAAAATGGAGGCCCAGGACGGACAGGAAGCCCCCCCCCGACCCTGTGCCCGCATGCCCCGCGTGAGCTATTGGTGGAGGAGAATGGCTACTTCTCTTTGCTCGCTGAACCCTGGATGAGAACATTTCCCTAGAAGACGTGTGCCCTAGACACCTGGTGGTAGGAAATGCTGGAAAACGTATGTCCCCAGGAAGACCAGAGGAGGCGAGGATGGCTGCATCACAGCAGACACTCTGCTCATCTGCTGAGTTCATGCGTGATGTCCTCCATGGCTCCCTTGCCCTTTCCAGAACTCCAGGTCTTGTGCTCAGGACTGGCTCATGCCCCGCACTTGGCGGTGAGAGTCGGTGAGACTCTCCTGACAGGGCTGGTTTCCAACTGCTCAGCCTCCTGAGCGGCTAGGTGACCGGTGTGAGCCGGCAGCGCCCTGCTTTTTAGCTCCTTGTATGTTTCCCATCCATCTCTTTGGGTCTCAGAAACTTCGCCTTACTTCCCACCAGTCAGTTTGCCATGGTCTTCTTGTCTCTCAACGCTTGCAATTGGCGCCCAGCCCCGGGCAACTCTTATCTGGATCAGTCAGGGATCCATTTCTCACCCGAACACGGGAATCATTTTTTTTTTCCTTTTCCCAACAGAGACTAACTTGTGAGGTCTAAATCTGGGGAGAGCTCTCAGAGAGCGCCCTGGGCAGTGCCAGGTGCCGGGGAGAATGATGAAGGGCTGGCTTCTCGCGCAGCAGCTGTGAGCTTGGTCAGCCCTCTGCAAAGTAAGAGGAAATTTAATGAACCCAAATAAGACACCGTCCTTTGTGGCTTATAAAAGTCACACTCGGAGGCAGCTCAGCTGGTCAAGAGCCACTTGAAAATGATGTGGCTGCCGGGGTCCTCTGTCAGAAGTCCACTCCTCTCGGTGAGCTTCCTTCTCTCTGAGGGAAAACAAAGAGAGGCTTTTCCAAGCGAGAGAAGGGTCATTTTGCTATTTGAAAGAGAGCATTCAACAAACCCAGGCCCAGGGAGATTGGGAGACGGCCACGGTCAGTACTTGTTTATTTGCCCAGCTTCGCACCATGTAAGTGATGCAGAATCCTTTCCGCCTCTAATAATAACACCGCCATGGCCCTGAGTTCATGGACAGCTGGAAGGAGAGAGAGCAGGTGCTCAGCTTAACCGCTGTGGGTCAGACAAGTCCTGGGCTGTGGTTAGGGCAGCGAAGGGGAGGGAGGGGGTGGGGTGGGGCTGGGGGAGGGCTGGGGGGAGTTTGTCTGAAGAGATCTTTTTTCTACTTAGTCAACAGATTTCTCTCATGGTTATTTTGCCACCAAACTCATCAGCCTGGAGAATTTTTTTTTTTTTTTAAGAATCCCAACCACCTAATTCATCTTCTCTGTCCCCTAATTGTGCAAGCAGTACATTCTAGAAACCTTTCATCCTGAGCAGTCTTCCTTTGCTGAGCCTTGCGTTTGCTTATACAGTAGGCAACAGTGCCGGAATAGGGTAATTATTATGTGTTTCTAGTTTGCTTCAAATTTTGATTCCATCAGAAACCCGGAACCTGACAGCCTATAATCAAACAAAGAGAGCGTTCTGGAAGGGAAGGATTAACAGAGGGGAATTAAACTGTCGTTTTGAAACAGCTTAGCCCAATATGAAAGCCCATTTCAGGAGTCTCTCCATAAATATCCCTTTTGTTTTGTCTAATTGCCGGTTTGAATGTATCAGACTCATCAATGGGATTAGGGTTAATAGATGTGTGGTCACACAGAACATGCCGGGGAGGTATCTGATACACACACACCAAAATTGCACTTAATGAGCTTAGCAAATGTTTGCCTCATTTTTAATGAACGTGGAGGCTGTCATTTAGAAATGCTTAGCAACTGCTTCTCCACCCTGGAAAACAGAGGACATTAGCACTATGTACACTGTAAATAAAGAGGAGCTATTTAAAGACGGGGCCAGGAGGAGGGACGATGACATTTCCCTGTCTCAGAGCCAGTGATACTTAACACGGAGGGTGTGGGTAGCTATGTGAAAACACGGCAGCCGGGCTCCGGTTTCCAAAGGGCACTGCAGGGCGGGAGGGTTTTGGGAAGGGTCAAGTAACCACTTTCCTTTTTTAAGGGAAACCCATTTAGGATCCAATCTCCCTCTCTCCTGGCCAGCCCCTCCTGTGTTCACACCTTCCCCCTGTCCTCCCCCAGTGTCAGTGGACAGGGCTTGTTTCTCTTCTTCTTCTTCTTCTTTTCCTGTTAAAGAGAAGGTTAAGCCTTTGCTACAGTTGCCCCTGGCCCATGACCTCCACTGCTGCGGCCTCCAGGCCCGCGGCTTGGTCCTGAGGCTCAGCCAAGCGAGCTCTTGGGATTTGATTACTCAGAAGATTGAATGATCCATCTTTGGAGCCCTTGAAATTTGGCTCTGAAAACCCATGCAGTCGGCAGTAATCGGGACTTATTGAAGAAGGCCATGTGTCTGTGCTCACAGAGCAAGGCTCAGCCTAAAAGAATCAGGTTTTCCTTGGGGGGCTGGGGGGAGGTTTGATTTGATAGACAGAGCACGAAATGCAAGTCCAATGGATTATGGTTAGGGCAAATGAAGGGTGTCTTAAACCCTTACTTTTCCATTGAGCCAATTGATTGCAAAGGCTTCCGCCCCCCCCATCTCTCTCTAGCCCTGCTCACGCTCTCTCTCTCCCTCTCTCTCAAGAAGGAAAAATAGACACTGCCTCATTAAAAAACAAAATAAAATTGGAACTAAGCACAGTCACCTTCCAGTTTTTCTGGAAAATAACCACCCTGTGATAGATGAACATATGTATCAAGCAATGGGACTCCACTTTTTATTATTAGGGGAGAGCTGAAAAAAAATGGCTGCTAATAGTGTTGTAAAGTGTACAGAATTATGCTTCCTTCAGATAGAGCAGAAAGAGGGAAATGCACTGGTAGAGGAACAGGGTCTGCTTGTTTTGGTCTCTTTGCTACTGGGTGTGTGTGTGTGTGTGTGTGTGTGTGTGTGTGTGTGTGTGTGTGTGTGTGTGTGTGTGTGTGTGTGTGTGTGTGTGTGTGTGTGTGTGTGTGTGTGTGTGTGTGTATTTTTTTTGTCATCTGTCATCAAATGTTCCCTGGTCTCAAAGAACTATTAGAATGCCTGGTTTGATGAATGAAATGCGGGATATTACCAAAGGCTTTAAGGCTTCCTGGATTAAAAACATTGTCAGTAATAAGCTATTTTTCTTTTGAAAATGTCTAACTCTTGGCAGCCAAACCAATGGATTAAGTGAATTCCCCAACACCATTTGTTAAACGATTCCCCGAGGTCGCAGGTGCACAGCCCAAACACCTCCGGCACCTGGATTGGCCCTCAGCGAACGGATGGCGCTGGGTGGAGCGCTGAGGAACGGTGGCCGGAGCAAACAGGGACACCATACCCACACCACCCGAAGGAGGCAGCCCCACTAGGTTAGATGCTCCCGTCTTTACAGTCACTGTTATCTTTGCCACTCTCTTAGTTTCTGGACCTTTATCTTGAATTCTACCGTGGTAGGCAGATACTGTAGCTGAGATATTCGCAACAGACAAGGAATGGGGGTTGGGGCGGGGGACAGAGGAGGGGTGTCTGTATCTTGCCAGGCTGTATGAGAGAAAGCCACTGAGCCTGCTTCCAAACCTTGGCAGAGGTGACCACTGAGTAAGAATCCAGTTCTACCTAGGTGCTTCCTGAAGGAACGGTTTTGAAATTGGGCAGCTTGTGCAAAGGCGTGGAGGTAACAAAGGAGAAGATGGAAAGGAGATTTGCTAAGCCTAGGTGGACATGGGGCGAGGCGGTTTCCAGTGAGAGTCTGGAGGCGGTGGCATGCCTCATCTCAAAGGCATTAATCAGGAAGGTCTTAGATCTGATGCCACACAGCAGCTAGTTCTTTACAAAGCTGGCTGCTGCTGGTTCTTTAGAATTAAAGTTACTGCAAATTTCTGATTTCCTCAGAAACACTCCCTCTATTTCCTCCCTCTACTTCTTGTTACTATATTAATGAACTCATTATATTAAAACCAAAAACATCACAAACAGCTGAAAATATTTTCAGAAGCCTCAGGATTTAGATTCCAAAGAATCTACCTGGGATTCCTGAATTTGACATACCTCCAGTTCACTAATAGCAATACACTGAAGCTCTATTTCATATTCTCTAATTCCCTTTGCAAGGGGGTGTTCATGTGTGGCTGACTCTCATGTCAGAAGATTTCTCCCACTGACTAGGCCTCTGAGCCAGGCTAAAGCCGTTGCCCATCTTCCTGGATATTTTATTCCTCTGGGACAGCGGTTTTGCTATTCGATGAATATCAGCTCGTCTACGATGATGCTTTTATCTTTATCATTTCCAACGTATTTTTTTTCAGGAATGTTCACTTGTGCTGCCAATCCCAGCTAATTCCGCAGGCGTGATGGAGTTTACACAGCAAGTGTCAGGCAGTTACACCAACTATGCTGCCCTTCCTCTCTCTGCCGAGAGTTTGCATCTCCCAGGAACCTTGAAAGGGCTATTACGAAAAGACAGGGATAGGGTGTGTGAGGAAAGCCCCACTGCTGCCGTTTGGCATTTCAGGATATGCAGTTGGCTATACTTATAAGTTTCATAAGGCAAATAATCCCAAGTTGTCTTTGAACACACTGGATGTTCAATAGACAATTTTTAACTTAGGACAGTATTATCAAAGGCTATTTATAGCAAATTTCCAATCGTGCCTATTTTCTTGGGGAATGAACAGCATAATAACAATACAGTTTTAAAAAAATGAATAGTTTCAACCTGACACCTGTATTACTTTTATCTATTCCCGAACTTATAATTGATTTACACTTTCCTCTTTCAAACAATTTAGTTTGTGTGTATGTGTGTGTATGTGTGTGTGTTGGTACTGGGCTTGAACTTGGGGCCTGAACACTGTTCCTGAGCTATATTTGCTCAAGCATAGTGCTCTGCCACTTGAGATACACCTCCAACTTGGCAGCTTTATGTGGTTCATTGGAGAGAAGAGTCTCTTGGCCTTTCCTGCCCGGACAGGCTTTGTACCACAATCTGCAGATCTCAGCCTCCTGAGTATCTATGATTATAGGCATGAGCTACTGCTGCCCAGCTCTAGCAATTTCATTTTTAGAAATGTAGTTCAATGTAAACTCGGTCATTTTCGCAAGTTTTAAAGCCTGATTTTCTTCAAATCCAGAGAAAGCTTGCTGTCTCTGATGAATTTTGGGGGAGGTTAATTTTGAATGTTTTTATACTGAGCACAGAAAATAATTTTTTCCCCAACATCCAAAGAGTCTACTATGGAAGGTTTTCAGCAAACAAAACAAAACTCACCCTAACTTTTGCCGCCTTTCTAGGAGTGTGGGCTCCGTGCCTTGCTGGAAAATGTTGCAGTGAGACTATTGCGCTCAGGAAGAAGAGCCAAGGCGGGCAGGGGGCAGAGGGTTATAGCTCACTGGGTTGGATTCACCTCCACCTGGTCTACGACTCTGGGTCTGTTCGGGCCTTTTGGAGGAGGGTTGATATTTGGGTTATTTATTCCGGCAGGAGGCTAGGGGCTATTTCCATCTGCCTTGGAGTATTTAGGAGATAAATGTCTGCCCCATCCTGATGAATGGCCTCTGTGGTTCATTGCCAGAGAAACTGAGTTATGGCTCCTATATTTCATTTAAGAGAAAAATGCAGCCATCTGAAGTGCACACTCTGGCCTTTCCTTTGACCGGGATAGAAAATTTGTTTTTTTTTCCCCTTCTGTATAAAGGACAGGGTAGAGGATTAGCTTCTTAGAAGGATAGGAAGGTAGAGGATAAACAGAAAGCAGTCTCTAAGCCACATTAGTAGATTCAGTGTAGTCTATTGAAAACCTGAAAAAGATTTTAGAGAAGAGACCTAACAATTTTCTGTGTAGTGTTCAGAAAATCATCTTTAGCTCTGTTCTCACACCCTCAAGTTAGCAAAAACCGTTCCCGTGTTCGTTCACAAAGGAGGAGCATATGAATTCAAACACTTCAACAACATCACAAGGTCTTTATTTTCAAATAAATAAGAAAAATGCATCTTTTTGTACATATACCAATGATTCTATTTTTCAGTAGACTGAATGAAAATGTATTCTAGACACCAAATGTTTTTCCTGTAAGTGTAGGCTGTGCTTATATTATATATTTATATTTGTATTTATTACTCAAGGATATAGGGATACTTGCATATTTCACATGCTTTATATTGATCAACTGGGATATCTCTTACATGAAAAGAAAGATATGGTTTAGGAGAATATTATTCTGGATAATAGAGGGTGTGAAATCACCTGTGGAAATACCTTCGGAAGAACAGGGAGAGAATACCAGAGGAATTTTGTCATCACCTCCTCCTCCTCCTCCTCCTCCTCCTCCTCCTCCTCCTCCTCCTCCTCCTCCTCCTCCTCCTCCTCCTCCTCCTTCTTCTTCTTCTTCTTCTTCTTCTTCTTCCTCTTCTTTTGTCAGTTGAGGGGCTTGAACTCTGGGCCTGAGCGCTGTCCCTGAGCTCTTCAGCTCAAAGCAAGTGCTCTACTGCTTGAGCCATAGCGCCACTTCCAATTTTCTAGTGGTTTATTGGAGATAAGAGTCTCACAGACTTTCCTGCCTGGGCTGGCTTTGAACCATAATCCTGAGATCTCAGCCTTCCGAGTAGCTAGGATTACAGGAGTGAGCCACTGGAGCCTGTCGAATTTTGTAGTCTTGTTAACAAGAAATGAGATTAAGTCATAAATTCATATGGGATTTAATCAAATTGTGGAGAGAATTCCTTTGTGCCAAATGATTCTTATTTTGGTTGTCCAGGCCTTGGAACCATATTTGAGGAAAGAGCTATTATGATGAAGCAAAACAAAGAAAATTTGGATAACATAAAATGAGTAAATGTTGTGGTCTCAAAAGCTCCGTTTGGAGTGTCTGAAAGCTTTGTTCCTTATCCCAAGGTTTTTGCCATGGGAGGGAAAAGAAAAAAAAAGTAGAGCATGGTATAAATGGAGGGAAGGAGGGAGGGAGGGAGAGAGAGAGAGAGAGGAGAGGGATCCTAGAAATCTGACTTCTTTAAGCTTGAGACTGATAAAATAAACACAACTTTAAACAAGAAAGTTATATTCAGATAACTGGGATATATTTCCAGCTGACTTATGTGAAATAAGACAGGCAGCAGGAAGATTTTATTAACCCTGGGTGCCATCATCTTAGAATCTGGCCTCATTTATGTATTTGACCAGTTCAATCCTCCGAGAAAGTCTGGAAATGACCACGATGCACAGAAGGCAGTGATGATAACTGTCAGGATCTTCTAGCAAAGTAGAGAGACCTTTCCAGGGGTGAATATTGACATCAGCCCTGGATGACTGTAAGCATAGATGATAGAAATAATAAAACCAGTCTTCATGCTTGTTCTAGTCAGTTTTCCATCACTGTGACAAAATGTCCAAGATAAACCAGTTATATGGAAGAAAAGTTAATCTTGGCTCATAGCTTCAGATGGTTCAGATTGTGATCAGGTGTTTCCATTGGTTTGGGGCTGTGGCAAGTCAATGCATCACACACAAAGGGACACATGACAGAGACTGCTTACCTTGTAGCAGATGGGAAGCAAACGAGGAGAAAGAAGAGGGGCTGGGCTTCCACTCTCTCCTTCAGTGTCTCAACCAGTACCCTAACTTTTTCTATTAGACTCTGTCTCTTAATGGATCTACCAGTTGCCAGTAGCATCATGGGCTGGGAATCAAGCCTTCAACACATGGCCCAAAGCGGAGCGATGGTACTGCCAATGCTCAAAAGGATAAAGTGCCATATTATCCTTCCTTCTAGGTCTCAGAGGCTCCGAGGGCAGCTTTTCTTTTCTTAATTGCAATAGTCATGCTATTGCAATGAATGAATTTCCTTTTCATCTTTCACGTAGAGAAAACTTGCAGCTTCCGTATTTCCGTACCTCCCAATCAACACAAACAAATTCTCAAATACTACACTTAAGGAAGCTCCCTGTTCAATGAGATGGGAAGCGTTTTTCTGCTACTTTGATCAACACTGTTTTTGGCCTTGCTGATTACTTTTCTCTAGAACCATCTTGAAGGAAATGGAAGGGAAGGGAAGGGAAGGGAAAGAAAGGGAAGGGAAGAGATAAAGAATGGTTGACGGGAATGGAGAGAGGAGGGAAAGAGAGAGGACAAAGAAGAGAAGGTGAAGGAGACAGGAAAGGGAGGAAAGGGAGGGGATATTGGATATTGGATCTTACTGGCAAGGTCCAGCTTCCTCTTTGAATTGGCTTCAGATTGCTTGGGAGGGAGCGAAATTCCTTAGGACTGACATACCATTCAGGCACGGGAATTTGAAGCCAAATTGTGCTACTAATGTCATTTTATGATCCCTATGAATTAGTACAAATTAAAAAGAATAATCTGTGCGGGGCGCCAGGTGCTCCCACCTGTAATCCTAGCTACTCAGGAGGCTGAGATCTGAGGATCATGGTTCAAAGCCAGCCTGGGCAAGAAAAGTCTGTGAGGCTCTTCTCTCCAATAAATCACCATAAAACCGGAAGTGGCGCTGTGGCTCAAGTGGTAGAGCGCTCGACTTGAGCTGAAGAGCTGAGGGACAGCGCCCAGACCCAGAGCTCAGGCCCCAAGACTGGCAGGAAAAAAAAAAATTCTGTAACAAGGTAGTAATAGGAAACCAGAATTCACTATAACTTTTCAGTTGCTGTTTTAAGAGCCAGTCTGTAGCAGTTCTGTACTATTCTTTTGATTTGTTTTACCTCAAAGTTCTTTTCTCACCTGCTCATGAGAGCACATGGAACAACACCTACCTGTAATCATTTAGATTCATCTACATTTGAAATTTTATGATCACATTGAGTGATCGATGTGATCACATTAAGCAATGGAATGGAATGTAAATGATCACATTAAGTCACCTGCCAGTGTATCTCACCACATGCCTTCAGAAGCATGGACATTAAAAATATTTTTCTTATTTTATCCAAATGTGCATTAAGTGACACCATTTTTCTAATTGTCCCTTTCGCCTGTGATAGGATCAAGGGTTGTGTGGATAACCACAATAAGTATTTATAAAAGGAGCAGATAAAATCCATTTGATTTCATGCTCTTTTTTTTAAAGTGTAGAGTTTCTCAACATCAATTTAAATTTGACTTTGATTTAATAACTCATCAAGGGTTGGATAAGATTTCAATTGAGTAATGCTAATATAGAGGTTGGAGGTAAGCCAGCATAATTTGAGGGCCAAGGGAGCACATCTAATTATTGAAACCCAACCAGAGATCTGACGCCTTGTCTTTTTTAAACCAGCTAAACCGAAGGGGGAGGTGTGCCAAGAAGAGAGGGCACGCCAATTTGGCCTTACATGCCCTAAACTTGCTGTCTGGGTTGATTCGGTGGAAAGAACATAGGCTTTGTAGACAAACCTCAGATTGAATTCTGGCTGCTGCACTTATAACCTTGAGGCCTTGAGCATATTACTTAACCTCTCTGAGTCTCAGTTTCCTTTCTCATAAAACAGGGATTATACCTCCCCTGCAGTGCTGTTTGTAAAGATGAAATGAAATACAATAACTCATGTCTGATCGCTAGGCCAGTACACGGCCGCTGCTCCGGAGCAATCCGTTTCTTTATTCCCTGTTCTTTCTCGGTAGGTCAAATTAAGGGTGTGTATGGTCTTTAGCAGGTTATTGGAAGCAATTCTTCTGTATCAGAATGCTGAGATTCACTAGATGGCTAATGTTGTAAACAGGAATGCTCTTAACGGCTATAGAGTGTGTGCTTGAAGCAGGGTCCCTCGTTCTAATATTCTTCTCGTTTTACTCTTGCGCATTCAAGTGAAGGATCATTAACCCATGGCAAAGACATTTGGTTTGGCTTCTCTCTCTTTCTCTTAAGTTCTTTTTGCTTTAGATTCTATCCTATCTGATTTTATGGCATGCTTTCTTTTCTGTTTCCTTACTACAGCAGAGCTAGCTTTTGAGAATCCAGCAGCCCCCTCCCCTTCCCGCTCGGGATGCCCCCGGGGTCCGGCGGGGCAGGTCTCCAGCGTGACGGTGGCCGGCAGGTCGTGCAGAGAGCCGCGGTGGCACTGGTCAGCACGGACGACATCGTGCCATCCACCCAGAACGCCATGTGCAAAACACCCGGGTAACTCGCCATCCATGGTGCTTTAACACCTGTTTCCATAGCTACCCTGTCATCCAGACATTTGAGAGCAAGGCTTGCCTCCACCAGGCCTGTCATCCCAGGGAAATAAATTAAGGGAGCTGATGACAAGGCTCAGATTATACAATTCCTTTAAAGTACAACGCAGACCAGGAATGAACAGAGTTCACACACAAAGTGGATAAAAATCCGCGTTCAGTAACCTTTGTGAGAAAATTCTGGATGCGGCCCATCTTCCTCTCTACATTTTGCTCCCCAGTTCCCAGAAGCAGTTTCGTATGCTACACCTGGCAGTGGGATTGGCAGCACCATCTTTCCCATATTTTTTTTTTAAATGAAAGTTTGGAAAAAAATAAACAGATGGGAAGAGACTGGCAGGAGGTGAGGGTGAGGGTGGGCTTGCCACGCGAGAGAGGAGAGAGCGAAAGATGGGGTGAGGAGATGGTAAAGGGCAAAGCTTCCGTACCAGACACCGAGGTATTTGCATCTTCACAATATGTTTCTGGCCGAGAGCACGTGTCTCTGGCGTTCTCTCTGTATTTCTAGGTCTCTATATTTATCTGTGTCTTGGGCTACATATGCAAGACTAAGTTTAGAGGTGGTGTGTTTGCTGCGGTGGTGCTTGGAGCATTTCATGTTCAAGACGCCCTGGCAGTGAGAATGAGCTACTGCAGCCAGCAGGGGGAAGGCAGGATTGGGGGGGACCCGCACTGTGTGCAGCCCGGGGCCAGCTGTAGATGGAGCCTTTCCTCATTATCTCCATCCCCTCCAAGCTAGCTTCTTCATTTTTGGATCCCACCTCATTCCAAATAAAAGCAAGGGATAGTAAAGTCAGCCCCGTGCCCCACGAAGAGAAGCGCCCTCCTCCTAAAGACCCTAATCCTGCGCTTTTCCCCTCTCCTCGTCTTAGTGAAGTTAAACGGGAATAACTACTGAAAATGCAGGTCATATCTGCCGGCTTGAGAGCTCTTGGTTTACTCGTTCATTTTGATGTAAATAACTAGGAAAGGCACTTTCCGTTTGGAAGGGAAGTAAGGAGGGAGCGAGAGAGTGTGAAGGACAAATTGTTGCATGCCATCGCTGGGGAACACAGCCCTGGCCGGCATGGGAATGCCCTGGGTGTTATTTGGCTTATGGCTATGTCTTTTTCACCATGTTTTTGAAGCTTGAACCATTCAGATCTTTGGAGCAGTAATTGGTCAATCAATGTGGATGCTAGTTCTAACATCATTTACTTTTTTTGGGGGGGGACAAGACTGTAAAAGCATATTTATTGGGCCATGTACAACATTGAACATTAACTTGTAGTAAAATTCTGAGACTAGTGTTTTACTTAAAATTGAGGGGAGGGGCTAGGCTGGGAAGAACGGAGGAGAATGATGAAGGGCTGATATTGATCAGGATGCGTAGAACATACAAACCTCTGTGTAGCCACTTAAAAATAATAACAAATAGAATTCAGAAGCAAATACACAATCTTGCTTTACAATGGAAATTATGCAGGTAGGTTTGCTTCCAATTTATCTGTTTTTCTAGATAGAAAATCAAAAGATGGAAATTATGAGGTAAAATTACAAGAACATTACAAGTGAGAAAAAGCATCCCTATCATATTACTAGCTTGAAGGGATGTGTGTGTGAATGCATGCGTGTGTGTGTGTGTGTGTGTGTTTGTGTGTTTGTGTGTGTGTGTGTGTGTGTGTTTGTGTGTGTGTGTGTTTGTGTGTGTGTGTTTGTATGTGTGTGTGTGTGTTTGTGTGTTTGTGTGTGTGTGTTTGTGTGTGTGTGTTTGTGTGTGTTTGTGTGTGTTTGTGTGTGTGTTTGTGTGTGTGTGTGTGTTTGTGTGTTTGTGTGTGTGTTTGTGTTTGTGTGTGTTTGTGTGTGTTTGTGTGTGTGTGTTTGTGTGTGTGTGTGTGTGTGTATGTGTGTGTGTGTACATGTATCAATGTGCTGATTTCATGCCAGTCCTCCTGCTCTCCTCGTTTGGGTCTTGAGAAGCTGACTAGCAGGCTGTTCTGTGCATTCTGAATCTTAAGTTCCATCACGTCAAAGATAACCATGGAGGTAGAGGTGTGCTGAGGGTCTGTCCCTATTGGCTACCTCCCGATTTGAAGATTTACTAAAAGGCCATATAGGACCTAGAGACAATTGTAGTTGTAGTTACAACTTATTGAAGTACCAAGATACAAAGTAAAATTAGCAAAGGGAGAGGCACCTGGGACAAAATCTAGGCAAAAACAGCTTTGCCGAGTCCTCGTCTGTTGGAATCATGTGTGTTGGAGTCTTCTGGCATGACTTGGGGCTCAGGTATAAAATGGTTCCTACCTGGAGGCTCATGAGAGACTCAGTGGTCAGAGTGTTTATTGGGAGCCAGACAAGAAGGTAGCTTTTTCTTGGCTGGTACCAAATTCTAGACTCTCAGAAGGAATGCAGGTGTTCACCATACACAACATTGCTCGACCCAACAACTCAGCCCGTGATCCTTTCTTAAAATGCACTATACTAACAATGTTCTCTTTGAATCAAAGTCCCGGATGGCAGCCAGAAGCTGACTTGGCAAGCAGGACTGAAGTCAGCAGCTTTGGCTTTGCTGTTACTCTTCTCTGCACGGAAGGTAGAAGGGGTCTGAGGAGAGATTTGAGTAGTAATCTTCAGTTATCAGCTGCTGTCAGTGCTGTAATAAAAGACTAGGGGACTCCCGTGGGGTCTGACGGGTAAAGACAGTGTTTGTGGAGGCAAAGCTGGGTCAGATGAGGACTCAGCCGGAGTAAGGTCAGGCCAAGTTGTCCAGAGACCACTCTAAGGGACATTTCTCAAGGCAAAAGATTGGGTCATACATTCATACTGCATAGAGGGTAGTAACACAGAGGCCCAGAAGAGTCCGATGATCAGGAAAAGAAAGGGTATTTGCTGCCACACTTCAACAATTATTCATGAATAAGCGCAAAGCCCAGAGTTCCTTTGCTTTCAGTATCAAGGGAATATATCCAGATATTTTTTTCTTCTTTCTCATGCACTCAGATAAGAATCAAGAAAGGACTGAACCTCGTCCGGTAGACAGCTGAGATCCCAAGGCATTGTTGGAAGCCGGGTTGTACATTTTGTCTCTGCTCACCAGTGGGGAGTCATTTCAGGAAAAAAAATTAGATTAAAAACTACCCAAAGAAATTACATTTTCCCCTACATCTGCATTGTGTACTATGACTTAACCCCCTATTCACACTACACTAGTAACATTTAATTTGTGAGAAAAGGTACTATTCTATTGTCCAATGACTGCCTGTTTCACTACCTCCAAAACGATTTTCTTCTTTTAAGTACCATAGAAACTGAGAACATTGGGGCCACTCATTGACGGGATTCTTTTCAAAGTGCTCAAAATCCAAACTCTAATAAGATACACGCCTGCCCCTTCACAATGAGGCTCTTTTACAACCCTGGAAAATAAACAGATACTTTCCACGCCCTGACCTCAGTCCTGATGTCCGGGGTGGCTCCTGTCAGTTGCCTTGATCAGCAGGAGGCACCAGACATCAGACTGTCAGTTCTGCGAGGAGCCTTTCTCAATCTTCCTAGTTTCTTCTCCTTCCCTTGGGAAATCAGCAATCACGTGAACCTTCACACAGTGTAGATGCCTAACTGGGTGCGTGCGGGGCCATGATGTAAGCTGTGAGAAATCCTGCCAGCGGCACAAAGCAAAGCTCTAGACCAGCGACCAGCATCCAAACACAGCTGCCCCGCGGGTCCCCGGACTCTTATGCCATTCCAGTTGCGATTCCAGATTTCAGATTCCAGATTTCCAGATGCAGAGATGCATTTGCCACCCAAACTCCTAAGTATATGTTCCCAGGCAAACATGGCGGCTGGTGTTTTAAGTGACTGAACTTTGGAATCGCTCATTAAGCAACAGCTCACAGCTGGAGCCCAATATCAACTACCCTGTTACTCGCTGGCAAAACAACAACAGGTTGTGTTTAATAACCTGCATGAAATAGGGCTCCTTTGGACGTCTTGTGCAGGTGCTGGGACTTGAACTCAGGCCCTTATGTCTCACATGGCTCTTTTTACTCCAAGATTTTGTTTTACCACGTGAGCTAAGCCTCCATTTGTGGCCATTTGCTAGTTAATTGGATATAAGCATCTCAAGGACTTACTTACCCGGGCTGGTTTTGAACTGCTAACCTGAAATCTAATCTTCTAAGTAGCTAGGAGTACAGACATGAGCCAGTGGCACTCAGCAGTAGAAAAGGTTTAACTTAGACTTTCCTCCAAATAGTCTATCATGATTACCAAATTTTCAAATCACTTGGACATTAAAATGTCTTAGGGCTTTTGGGAGTAAAGGCCAAGGAACACTAAAATTTAATATCGATTTTTTTTCCTGAGTACCAAGTAAAAACTTAGGGTTAATGCTGTTGCTAAGCTCACATTAGCAGTGTTAGATGCTCCAGTTAATTAGTTCCTGCATTTTCCCTAATAAAATATTTCTCTCTTCTCATTATACAATTTTCAAAAATTAATAAAGGTAAGAATTAAAATATTCCTTCCTTAACCCTTCAGCCAATTTCAACAACTCTCACATTCTGCCATTTTCTTCTGAGAATTTGACCATGTTGTGGTCATTATTTCTTACAAGTTAGATTTCCCTCTGGGTCTTTTCATCTGAGCCACATGGAAAAATTAGAAAAGTAGAAGGAATAGAGGAGAGGAGGAAGAAAGAAGTGTCTTACTGACCATTTGAGAACCCCTTCACATTCTCTTTAGTCAGAAGACTCATTTTCCGCTTAGCCCTCTAGTTAGTGCACAAAGGAGCGTGTTCTCTGAAGCCAAAATAAAATGATTAGCCCTCCCCAATCCCTGGCCATGGCCGCAGCATGGGTCTAAGATATAAACACTTCCAGAAACCACTTTCTGAAAAGGGCATCCTCTCACAGAAAGGTCTAAACGAAGTTTAAACAAGCTTTGGAACATTGGTTTACAATAGTTGCATGACAAAGGCTATGGTTTAAAATATTTCAGAGGTTTCTGTGGGTTTTTGACTGAGGTCTTGGTGTGTGTTATACATTAGCTGTTTAATGCATTCAGTTGTTGAATCCAAAATCTCTTGGAAGGTTTAAACTTTGGCAGCCGTGAAAACAAACACTAGTCCACATTCCCAGGGTCTAAAGGAAATCAAAGCAAACCTAATAGAAGGCAGGCATAATAATTTTCTTTCATATGACTAATAAAGATGTGAAAAAAAAACCATGCTTCAGTTTTACATTTAAGCAGTAATCTTTATAATTACATCAGGGCTACAAAGTGGAATGCAGTGTTTCTTCTCTAGAGTGGTAAAATGAAAACTAAGCTTTTATATATTCCTCAGTCTATACCATGTGATCATGGTAGTGCTAAGTAGAAGTAGGCAGTGAGCCAAGAGGAAATTGAAGAGAGATTCCTTGTCTGTTCTTTGGCAATCTGTGTCAGAGCTGTATTTTCTTGAGGTCAAACTTCCTCTCTCAGTTTGTAGCTGTGTGGTGGACAGATGGAGTAAAAGACTGGATGGACATAGGTGGGTAAAATAGGACCTGGCTGAGGTTTGTCAGGCCTCATGGTTTGGGAAGCTCTCTGTAAGCCCGAGATGATTCTGTTTGTTACTAAAACAATGTTCGACCCTGAATGCTGAGACATGCATAACTGCTTACAGTATTTCACATTGTGGTAAAACCTATTGATCATTTGTTACGTTTCAACAATTCTTTTTTTTTAAATTTCAACAGTTCTTTGAAGAGTTTAATTCACTTGGTGATACACATATGCCACAAACTAGAGATCCTAAGTTTCTTAACTTTGGTGTAAAAAGATATCATATTAAAGGGGGAGCGTGATTTGGATTAATGTTTTGACCAGCTCTGCTGTAGCTAAGTGTGTTGTTAAGTAGGTAGCTGCTCTAGCACTGATAATGTCCAGTGTCTAACGTCTGAGTTACTTTGTAGGTGAGTGGGGGAGGGGCTTACTAATTTCTGTACCACCTACCCAATAAAATTGCTTAAAAGAATAAATAACGTTAGCTAGTGGGCTGAAAACTAGTTTAAAAAGTTCAAGAAGAGGATGACAGGTTGACTTCCAACATTATCTGTTAAATGTTATTTATCTATTGAGGCTTTGGAAGAGATGTTTCAAAGAAACAGATCAGATATCACTACAGATGTATACAAAATTAAGATCCTTAGATAAGTAACTTGTCTCTGAGATTAGGAAGTTAGGAAAAATTAAAATAAATATATAAGTTTTGTCCTTGTACTTTTCTTGACTTTTCATTATATATATATATATATATATATATACATACTTTGCATACAAACCTATACACACACACACACACACACACACACACACACACACACACACACACACACAGATCCTACTCTCAGGATTTCTAGCAATTTATAAAGGTTAATAAGACGTGCCCAAATTATGTGTGTATTGTGCATGTGAAGAATTAGAAATAGAGAATTCCACAAAAAAAAAGGAGTTCGGCCAGGGGAAATATACTACAAAAAGAATTTAGTCACAGCTCTTTCTTTTCTGTTTTATTATTATATAGATAAAACACCTCCAGACTAAGTGGCCTAGACCAACGGCCACTGGTCACACTTGCACGGACAGGAGATCATAGCAGGGTTTCCTGGAGGAAAGTACATGTCTCCTTTCCATGGAGCGGACTGGGGCTGAGCATCCGTGCTGGCTACCTGTTCACAGCCTCGCTCAAAACAACTCCTCTTGTCCACATGGATTCTTATCCTCCGGTGTTTCTGTGAGACCTCTTCTTAGACTTGGCCCCAGAGCTAACCTCCAAGAGGGCAAAGTGGAAGCTGGCAGATCTCTTAAAACTTAGCCAACTTAGAAACAGTTGGTCTCCTCCTGACTTGTTATTGGAGAAAAACAAGCTCTTAAATGTTGACATTATTCTGAGATATTCTGGTATGTGGCTCAATACATCCCTCCAGCTCCAACACTAACTGCTGGCCTATCTAGAGATTGAAACCTTCTCCCCAGTTCTCTTTGCGGTCTCCTATCAAGTGCAAAGGTTTTCCTTAGGCAGCCCAGAAGATCACTGAATGGGTTAGTTTTCATGGGAAGAGTGGGCATTTCACAGTTTTGTTAGCTTTGCCAGGGATTAACCCCTTGTTAACACAGCAGTTCAACTAAAAAGGACATCCCCACTGCTCTGAGAATTACAATTCTTTCCAGGTGAATTGTTGAGAAGGGACTGCCTTGTGAATTTAAAACAAGATGCGGTGGACAAAGAAATGGATTGGGGTACGGAACTAGATGGCAACAGTAAGCATTCATATTCATAACAACCCGCAAAGAACCTAAAAGGAACGGGGGGCAGCCAAAGCTAATGGATGATTTTCATAGACCTTTACCTCCATAAACAATGGTAGAGCATTAAGCTGACATCAGTACGATCATGCCAGATCTAACCATACGATCCTCAGATGTCATAGCTCAGAACAGTAATAAGACATACCCTCCTGCTTGAATAATGGTTAGCCAAACCACATCTTTGTGTGGTACTGCATAAATCCAACAGAATGAAAAGTAGATCTGTATACTGAAAAATCAACGGATAGAAATGAACTGCTTTGCAATAGTCAATCCTCACTAACTCGTTTCCCAGGGCTTCCGAATGGCGTATGTTAGTAGGAAATTGATCCAAGAATGCGAAGAACTTAAAAATCAACAAAATCGATCACAGGAAAATACTTATCATCTATGTCTTTGTGACCAAACAGAATCCTGTGGAGAGAGAATCGTTTAAGAGAAACCGCTGCGTTAAACATGATAGAGAAGTTGCCCAATGATGTTGAAGCTCCAGGTCAGCTCAAGAGCTTCTCTCCTAGATCCGTATTCTCTCCTTTCTTTCCATTGCTTTCTTCTCCCCTCTCGTTCATGTTTGGTGTTCTCCAGGAAGACGTGTTGTCTGGTCTAATCCTGATCAGATCCCTAAGTGAATTTCTACTTAAAGTATTTTATGCTGAGCAAGTGTGGTAAGGTTTTTCCATGGATATCCACTCTAGAAACAACCTAGAGTGTAGCACTGAGAAGACAAAAGCCTGTTGTGAAATTTGTTGAAGAACAGCACTTTCGGATGACTAGTCACACCTTGCCATCAGAATCACACCTTGGTGTGTGGTACGATTTTTCTCAGCTTTGTAACTTGCTTTCTCCGCCTCTGGCTGAGTGCCCGAGTGTCTTGTTTGTCTAGAGCCTTGTCGGGAGCACTCTTGCTGTCATTCCTGCCCGGGGTCTTTGTTTACAGGTGTGTGGTTTTAAATATCCATCTATATGCTAATAGCTTCCAAATTTATACATGAAACCTACATTTCTCTCATAAATTCCCGGCCAAATAAATTGCTAGACCCAAATACCACTTGACATCTTTTAAATGGCAATATGTATCTTAAACTTACATTAAAGAAGAAAATCACTTGATAAACAACTTCTTCATCAACACACACACACACACACACACACACACACACACACACACACACTACACACACAAGCATCATCTTCTAGACCATTTCATATCAGCATGGACTTCTTTCAACTCCTCCCTGCTCAACTGTTCTCGTCAAGTATCTAGAAGACATTTCTCATTCTCCTTTCCTATTGCTTCACAAAGTCTGTTGCATGTTGGGGCAGTGCAGCCTCTGAAAGCCATTGGAATCCATCTCTGTCCCCATTTTTACAATTAAGGCCTCGGATGAAGTCTGACAACTATCACCTCAGAAGGATGATGCCACAGGTTTTCTCCCATCCCCACTTCTACTCTCTAGGATCCATTCCCCACTCGAAGTTATCTTCAGGAAAGCCAACCTGATGATGCCCCTCCCCGCATAGAATGGTCTGATAACGCCTCACTGTTGAAAGTACTGATGATCTGGCCTGCCCACCTTGCCCCCTCATGCCCACCTCCCTGCCTTCTACGCTTCCTGTTCCCCCATTTTGATGGCCCTTTTCCTGTTCCTCAGGTGTATCCGGTTTGTTCCTGCCTTGGATCATTTACATCCACCATTTTGTTTCACCTCCAGCTCCTCATGGATGGACTCTTCCTGTCATTTTGTTGTCATTTCAGACACTGTCTCCTGAGATGGTCCTTCAGTCTCTTCTCACTTCATTCACACTCCCCCTGTGTGACTGCTCAAAAATTAGGCTTCCAAGTGCGATGCCAGGACAGGGATCTGTGTGTGTTGCCTTCTCGAATGCATTGCTCACGCTTTGAGTATTTTCTAGAACACACTATTTCTCAATACATTATCTTGCCAGTCACAGGGCGCAAACTCTGGGCCTGCTCACCTCTCACTCTTCAGATCAGAATTAAAAAAAAAAAAAGATGATAGCTTTGAAGAGAAAGAGAGACTTAACAGTTGTAATCACTCTTAAGAAAAATACATTTTTCATAATAAAAATAAATTTATTTTCACCCTGTGGTATAACCAACCAATAAAATGCGAAATTTCTCTCATCTGCCATCGCCAGTGCACCAGTATTCAAGGTTTACATTAACAACCAGAAAGCTAGGAGAAAGTGTTAAACCCGAGAATACGTAACTGTTGTTTTTAACCTGTTTGTAGGGCTGGATTCCTCCCTGCTTTGTGCCCCGAATGCTATACTTGTTACCCTATTGCCTTGGAGAGAAGAGGAAGTACTTAAATGTCAAACTGCTCAAATGTCAGGCTGCTTCGCAGGAAACAAGGCTGGTAAGGAAAAGTCCCATTTTTCTTCTAATGTGAGGTAAAATTACCATGAATGCATTTGAATTGATGGTACCTAGTAGACCAAGAAGATGTGGTGCGTAGTCTTTTTAGTCTTCCCTTTCGACAAGGAATTAATGAGCCATTTCTGTGCTCTGGTCTAGCCCAGGAACTAGGGAAGTGCATCTGAGTAAGATAAATTAATAAATGTGATGATGGATAAATGGATAGAGTATTTTAAGCCACCGAGAGCCAGTATAAGAGAAAATCCAAGAAAACCAAATAAACTAAGGAAGCGCCTCACTTTGGAAGCTGAAAATGATCAAGGGAACCGGAAGGTAAGGGGTATGGCTGCTATTGAGAGAAGAATCAGGTGGAGCAAATCTCAGGAGTTAGTATCGAATTTCAAAGAGCTGTATTTAAGAGACAACAAATTGGCTGGGTGCTGGTGGCTCCCACCTGTAGCTAGCTACTCAGGAGGCTGAGATAATGAGGTCTGAGGATCGTGGCTCTGAGCCAAGCCAGGTAGGAAAATCCAGGAGACTCTTGTCTCCAATGAAGCACCAATAAAACAGAAGTAGAAGGTGTGGCTCAATTGGTAGAGCTCTAGCCTTGAGCACAAAAGTTTAGGGACAGTGACTAGGCCCTGAGTTTAAGCTGTAGGACTGGTGTGCTTGTAAGTGCATGCATGCGCAAGCACACACCTGCACGCGCGCAAGCACACACACACACACACACACACACACACACACACACACACATACACACAGAGACAAGTCCTTGAGCCTGACTAACCTGCATATTGTACAGATAAACACACCATAGAGCTAGTCTGTGGACAAAAGAAGAGTAAAATAAAGGATTCTGTCTTTCAGCTCACTTCTTCTCCACTGAGAAATTATTTGGGGATACTGTGATTTTTCTCTCTTTCATCTATGTTTTGAGATGAATAAATAATGGGCTGTGGTTTCAGTGTCATTGAATCTGAGCTACGATATATTATGCATTTGCTTGAGAAAGTTGCATTTAACAGAATGAGTTCAACCCACGTGCAGAGCACAATGACAAGTTAACCGTAGACTGAAGGTCCATCAAGGGAGAATTGACTGGGTCTCTCAGGGCCTATGCAGGTGGTGAGTAGACAGGAAGGAAGACATCAAAATGAATACCTTATTTTCTTTTCCAGCAACTAGAAGGATGGTCATACCACTGCCAGCCTCCGGGGGCCTGCGGGGCAGGGAAGTCTGAGAAGGAAGAGGGTCCAGGTCCAGGATGTGTCTGTAGAATACAGAAGCATGGGACAGAGGCAGTGCCTGAAGGGGGATGGCACCCGGCCTGCGGTGGTGATCGGCGAGGCAGAGTGGATGCAGAGAGCACTGTGACTATGAGGGGAAAACTCGGGGCCCGTGACAAGATCGGAAACCTTGGAAAGGCTTCTGGAGAATCATTAGCGTTCGTCATCCCTAACAAACTGCAGTCAATAATCATACCATTGTAAGATCTAGAAGAAGCATGGAGGAAATGGAGGTTTTTTTCCCTGCCACAAGGGGGAAAATACCTTCTAAGCTTCCGCAATGGGTAATGTAGAGTTTCTGGTTTGTTCTACTTACATTAAAATATTTGAATATCTAATACTTTTTTAGTAAATCATTACATATGAATCAGTGTGTTTCACCATTTATCCTTGACTATAAATTAAATTGAGAATAAATACTCACTAGGACTTCCTCTCCATTTCCCTGCTAAAGATACTTGGAAGGGAATTTCCTAGTCCCAGAAATAAATTTTCCAATAAGTTTTCCTCATGGATATTCCATATCACCTTCAAAGGTGTTATTTTGCTGGTCCAGCTTTGATTTGTCTTATACTCTTGTAATTGAAGTAGCAAACACTAGGAACACTGTCTTGTAAGCAAAACAAAAGGGAAAACAAAACCAGGCAGTATTCAGATAATGGAATGAGCAAGCTGCATTTCCGAAATGCTCCCGCCTTATTTCTGTTGCCAGAAAGAACCCTTTTCAACTTCTTAAAAGCGCAACATATTTTCTGTCATTGAATTGTGACGCAACATAGAAAGCTTCCCATTAGTCTCCCAACAATGAATAAAAATAGTTTTGTCCTTCTTCACCAGACTGACAGTTACTTGAAAGAACATGCAAATAACTTTTTGAAATACATTCCAGCCTCCTCCTCCAGAGCTTTTGTTTTCCAGCTGAAGGCTTACTGAAGAAATACTGAAGAAATTACTCTTTTTCCCTATAACATGGAAATGATAAACATAGAAGATACCTACAGCTTAGAAAGCCTTCTAACTGCTTTTTTTTAAAAAAAAAAATCTGCAGTAAAGAAATGGATCCATTGCAAATTTTAATAGGTGCCTGAGAAAATAAAAGCAGTGTGTCAAATTTCTGTCAATGGCAGTGTTCATCTGTCCTTCTGGATTTGCAGTGACTCTGCCATCTCTCATTAGGTAGTTATTGTAAGATAGACGCAGGGGACAATGAAATGTACATTACCGACTGGCGATCCAACTTCTTCCTGCGAGGAATGGATCATCACGTGGAAAAGGTGAGGCACTGGCATTCTCTCTTCCAGTCCTGTACAATCTTACAAGTCACTGCTGTTAGCGTTCTCGGTCCTCTCAACGTCAACAAGTACTTCTTTCATTCCTTCACATACACATTTAAAGCTCAGCTCTTTTCTGCCAGTATAAGATAACTGTACTAATTCTCTAAACTCTTAATGTCTTGCACTTTTATCTCCTTGTGTGTGTGTGTGTGTGTGTGTGTGTGTGTGTGTGTGTGTGCGTGCAAGGACTGGAACTTGAACTCAGGAACTGTCTGAGCTCTTTCCTTCAAGGCTAGCATTCTACCCTTTGAGATACAACTCCCCCTTTTGGCTTTTGGGTGGTTAATTGGAGATCAGAGTCTCACAGACTTTCCAGTTTGTCTTTGAAGCGGAATCCTTAGACCCCAGCCCGTGGAGCGACTGGGATTACAGGCCTGAAGCGTCAGTGCCCAGCAATGCTGATCTCACTTAACAAACCATCTGAATAATATCAGTAGTGTCAATATTTATTTGCTGGTTCCATGTGATACCCTTGTTTGTTGTGTATTTCTAAGGCAGTAACAAAAATGCTCGAATACTGATATAAAACAGAGCATGCACAGTTAGAGATTTGAAGATTTAGGGGCGGTAGATTAAACTAGTCAGTATTCATGGTGTTACTCACTTTATTACGCTGCCAGTGTCATGTAGGAGAGTCCTCTTAGATGAGGCTATCAGGGTGATATATTCATAGCCGTATTTTTCAGAGTGTGTTTAGAGGAACACATTCAGCAGAACTGTCTGCACACTACAGCGTCCCATTTGAGTCTGGTCACCACCATTGCCAAACGGGAGGGCCTTTAAACAAGAACTCAGGCTATTTTTCTCACACGAAAACACTCGAGATCACTGGTATATATCACGTTAATAAAGCAACATTTATATCCTAGCCCATATTTTCCTGTTGAAATTTGAAATCTGTGTATGGAAGAACGTTCCGACAGAATTCATTCCATCGAAGAATTTCCTCCTTTGACTGTCTTGTCAATCAAAACGCCCAGGAGCCCCTCCCAGGCTCCGCCTCCTGTGAGCTCAGCATTCATCTTACAGTCTCAAACTAGCTTCTTAAGTGTGTGTCTACTAACTACCCAACATGCTAAGTGGTGGTGGTGGTGGTGTGTGTATGTGTGTGTGTGTGTGTGTGTGTGTGTGTGTGTGTGTGTGTGTGTGTAAGGGATGAGACCACCAACAGCATTCAACTTGCCTCTCTGGGCCCATTCTCACCCACATCTGCAGGGCAGAAATCTTTTTGAAAATTAAAATGTAATAAACCCTTTGTCCTCTTTTTGTTACAGAACTGTGTCCTTCAGTCCCCTGTCCCCCTCACTGGCCCGTTCGTATTCGTATCTTCCCTGGAGTTCAGGAAGCACCGTAGCCACACACAAGGCACAGAATGTTAAGTTATCACCTGCAGATAGAAGGGCAGCTGCACTTTCTGCCTTAGAAATACACAACGCAAGAATTCCTCCACGTGCCTATTTGGAGTCACATCTTCTGTGCTAGCAACTGCTCGAGGAGCCTCTTTGGACAAATGGGTCCTGTTCTTCTAGTTTAAACAGAGACCAGGGAGAAACGCATTGGTACTGCGTGTCTACATTTACACAATGGTTTAAATGCTGACATCTTCATTCCTTTCCCTTGGACATGTATTGAGTCTTATCCATCCTTTCCTACCTCCCGACCTCTATATCATTGGCAAAATAAATATGCTACCTATGAACCTCTTTCTTTTTTTCTTTCTGGAAACCTCCTAGCTTTCCTTTGGAATTTCCTCCTCTTATTCCAAATGAATGCTTTGTTGCATAATCTAAACTGGTTTTGCTCCTCTCAGGCCAAGAGTTAGTCTATCTATTTTTGTTGTCTCCAATGCTAGGAGCCTGAGATAGTCTACACTCGTGTCTGCACAAAGCTCCTGGCCGATCTTTGCAATGAGGGGGAGGAGATCAAGCTATCTAATGGAGTATCTGAATCCAGCTGCCACCATACACACTTTCTGAGATACACATGTCTGGTTTCAGATTATTCTGAGAGCTTGGAGACTCAGGAGAAGGTGGCTATTTGCTGATGCACTGGAAAAAGAAAATTTATCGGTAGGGAAGGACTCTTCCTTGCACTCTTAAATCTTATTTGTTACTCAGATATCTATGCGTGGACTGCTGGGTAAGCTACCGAACCCTCTTATCATTGAGTGCTGATCTACCATAACAGCAAAGGTTTCACACAGCATCTCAAAGCCTGTTGGATTATGCCCAGTCAAAGTCTAAAGTCTTTTTCGATCATTTCCAAATATGTGATCTAACTTGGAAGAGCTATTGATTGGAGACTGCACAGTGATTCTGACTGACTTAGCAGTTCTGCGTTTCAGCTTAGGAACCTGTGGTTTAAGTTTCCTTCTGTGCCAACCAGCAGTCATTTTGTCTCTAACTAGTCGATAAGCTTAATCATTTCCTTAACTTTCTCTTTCAAGCTGGTGATGTATTTAGTTACTGTCACTGACAAGAACGGTATAAGTAATGATACAAATCAGCAGAGTAATTTAGAAGATTGCTTGTTGGCTTTGGCACAATAGATGGGGGACCTCGTTGGTAGAGAGCTGCGAGAGGAATGATTTTAGTTGGGAACTGGAAAGATTTTTATTATGTTATATTATGATAGTAATTTTCACAGTCAGTTGTAGCTGATAATATATAAGGCTCTGTGGAGTGAGATAAAAGTCACTGGAATCAAAGTCTTAAGCCCTAGGGATGAATCTTGACCCTCCACCTTTCCGAGTTCCCATCATTTTTTTCATTGACAAAAATATCCAGATTGATGCTGATTTTTCTTTTGGAGCTGCGATGAAGATGCAATTGATATGTGCCTGAATCTAGCACAGCATCGGACACATATGTCCACTGGATATCTATCAAAAGCCTATCCAGTGCAAAAGACAACTATCTTTGATGATATACAACCCGACTGTGTCATCAGTTTGGTGACAATACTGTTGAAAAGTTAAATTTATAAGAGATCAGCATGTTGAAAGACTCAAATTTCAAATTCTGTACTTTCTAATTGTGTGGAATGTAATTTGGAGGGAATGACCAACAAAATGATGCTCACTGATAACTTTTGGGTATGTATATGTCAGTCCTGGGGCCAGAACTCGGGGCCTGGGTGTTGTCCCTGTCCTTTTTGCTCAGGATTAGGGCTGTACCTGAGCCACAGCTCCACTTCTAGCTTGTTTTGTTGTTGTGATTAATTGGAGATAAGAGTCCCAGGGCCTTTCCTGTCTAGGCTAGATTTGAACCATGATCCTCAGATCATGGGTGGCTAGGACTACCGATGTGAGTCACCAGCCCCTAGCTACTGATCACTTTTAAAACATCAAACTTTAATGAATACAGGTATTGAAATAAAACATATGATGAGAAGTGTATATACCTTGTTGAATTTTCACAAAGTGAATACCTCGTTATCACTGTGACAGAGATTAAAAATATTATCATCTGGACTGGGAAGGTGGCTCAGTGGTAGAGCGCTTGCCTTGCATGCATGAGGCCCTGGGTTTGATTCCTCAGCACCACATAAGCAGAAAATTAAAAAAAAAAAAAACAGAAGTGATGTGCTGTGGCTCACGTGGTAGAGCACTAGCTTTGAGCTGAAGAACTGAGGGACAGCGCCCAGGCCCAGAGTTCAGGCCCCATGACCGGACCCAAAAAAAGTAAAAAATAAAAAATAAAATAAAAATATTGTCATCTTTCAACACACCCTCTTATAGCATCCCCGTTAGTAAATATGCAAAAATAATCACAGTCCTAATGTCTATTGACATCAGTATTTCCTCGTCATGAACTTTCTATAGTCACATACTATATTAAGATTTTTGTGTCTAGATTTTTTTCCTGACTTCATTATATACATGAAAATATTCCTGCTATTTTTGTCTAGAAGTAGTTTGCTTATTCCCATATCCATAAAGCACTTTACTGTAACAATTAGTTTATCCATTATGTTGTTGATCAACTAGGGTTTTCAAGTTTTTTGACTACTGAAATACTACTACTATAAATTTTGTACTTACATGTTTTGGTAGCCATGTACGTTGAGTTGTTTTTATTGGGTCTAAACATTTTATTAACATTAAAATAGCCCCCACAAATAGTGCAATATATAGTCATTCATCATTCATTTAGTTTTATCAATTTTTTAAATTGATTTTCCCTGTTCCTTTCTTTTGCCCCTAAGTAGTTCACTGAATTGTGTCCTAACAGCCAGGACTTTTTCTGTATAAACACAATTATAAAAACAGAGGGGTAATAGTTACATAATACGTAGCATTTTCAAATGAAAATTAATTTTTTAAAACCCACAATTATAACACTTAAGAAATACATGTTTTACAGACTGTAATTATCTGTTTATTCTAATCAATATCCTTTATGTCTGCTTATTTTTGTCTTGAAGATAATAGTTTCTTAAAAATTGATATTTAATCAAGAATTGGGTTACTTGGTCTTCTCCACTGAAAAACAATGATCATAATGTATTTTTCATTTTCTGTCTTTTTTAACACCGACATCTTTGGAGAGTATTTGAGTACTTACTTTCCAAATTGCCCTCCACTTTGGACTTGTTTGATTGTTTTGATATTTACATTGTTGTTGCTGATCCTCCTAGTAGTGAGATTTCTTCGTCATAAGTCTGCATGTAGTCAGCTTTATTAGTGAATGCCAAGAGCTTTCAAAGAAGAATCATTGCTTTATAGTCTTCTCACCCGTACAACAAGGTTCTAGTTACAGTGGAGCAATCATGACATTTGAGAAACATTTAAACTTACCAGAATCTTTAAAAATAATTAGCTTTATCATAAATGCAGGGTAATATATCATGGTTTAAATTTAGATTTCTTTAATTATATGGAGCAATGTTTTATATATCAGTCATTGTTTCCTTCTTTTATTATTATTATTTTTTTTTATTGTGAAAATGCTGTACAGAGGGGTTAATTGGAGATAAGTGTCTTCTGGACTTTCTTGACCAGGCTGGTTTCAAACTGTTTTATATGCTATTAAGCAGAAGATTATTCTACTGATTTAGAGGAATATAATTTTGAAAATATATTAGTTCAAATTCTTCTATAATGCTGTATAGGTTCTCTTTTCTCATTGAATTCCTAGCTAGTTTTTCTATCATTGTTAAAAATGGAGCAATGAAGTGTCTGTCTTTTCTTACCTTCATTGTTTTGAAAATTCTGCTAGGTTTATAATAATGCCTCTTCTTTTAGTTCTGAGTCTATAATTTATATCTTTGTTCTTGGTCAGTCTGGTTGAAGTTTTGTCAATTTTGTTGATGTTTAAAACAAACTAATTTGTTATCTTTAGTTTTCTATTATCTTTGTACTTTGTATTTCTCTTATTTTCCTGTAATCTTTATTTCCTTCCCACTATTTTCTGTGAGTTTTCTTTTCCAAGCTTCTTAAGGTGAAAGACAAGATTGGTTTGAAGATTTTTAAAAATCTTCTTTGGTATGTGTAGCTATAGATTTCCTTATGCCATTATTTTTTGCTGTATCCCATTAATATTGGTATATTATGATTTGGGTTTTGTACATGGGAATGTATTGGTTATTGCTTACAATACATGCATTTGTGATTTTCTGTGTTGCTGATTTTTATAGATATGTAATTTCAATATTTTAATTTTGTTGTATTGTCTTATGTGATATTGTCTTATGATTCTTATATATTGAGAAAATATAATACATAATCCATCCTAGAGAATGTTTCATATTCTGTGTGTATGTGTGTGTGTGTGTGTGTGTGTGTGTGTGTGTGTGTGTGTGTGTGTGTGTGTGTGTTGGTACTGGGGCTTGAGCTTGGGCCTAGATGCTGTCCCTTAGCTTTCTTGCTTAAGGCAAAAAAAGTGTTCACCACTTGAGTTACAGCTCCACTTCTATTTTTTCTTGGTTAATTGGAGATAAGTGTCTCCTGGACTTTCTTGACCAGGCTGGTTTCAAACTGTGTTATATGCTATTAAACAGAAGATTATTCTACTCATTTAGAGGAATATAATTTTGAAAATATATTAGTTCAAATTCTTCTATAATGCTGTATAGGTTCTCTTTTCTCATTGAATTCCTAGCTAGTTTTTCTGTCTTGTTAAAAATGGAGCATTGAAGTGTCTATCTTTTCTTACCTTCACTTGTTCCAGTTCTTCCATAATAAACTTGGAGACTCAGCTTAACATACATATCATATATATATATGCATATATATATATCATGTACACACATATATGTATATACACACACACATATATGCACTCAAAATTGTTTTTACTGTCTAATTACAACTTTTGCTGATTAACTGGACATAGAGCCTTGTGAATTTGTCTCCCTAGGCTGTCTATAAACTATGATACTCAGATCTCAGTTCACTGAATTACATAAACCAGACATGAGGCTTAGCCCTTTGTGCCTTGCTTCTCTCCTGGCTGCTCTGGGAGCCTGAGGGTCTGTTTTCTGTCTCCAGACTTATGAGAACGTAGGAAGCCCTCTCTGCCTCCCAGAAATTACCCTTCCCTCTTTTCCTAGACACCCCCCAATCCCAGAGCTCACTCATGGATGTCCTAGGTGACATCTGCAGGCAGAAATTTGATCTCACTTTCCCTCCCATCTATAATCTGTGTCTTTGAGTCCTCTCTGTTACAGAAGCAAGCTGATATCTGCAGACGGATGTTTAGCATGTTGGCGGGGAGAGGTGCTCTTTAAGCTTCTCTCATTAGAAGGACTGGCATAATACAAGATGTACAGCATCAAGAAGCAGCAGTTATAGCAGAGTTATCCTGGTCAACTACTTATCTTTTTTCTTGGGACTTGAACTCTGTACCTGACTCTCATGCTCATTAGCCTGAGCTCTACCCACTGAGCCATGCCTCCAACCCCCATGGTTAAATTCTTAACATATAATTTATTTAAAGGTTTGTTTTTCTTTCTAATATGAATATCTGTTAAAAATTAACTCCTCTAAGTGGCTTGAAAGGAGGAAAATATACTTTAAAAAACTGTACTGCCAAACAAGTTACAACTTCAAATTTTAGAATTTGTTCTTCTTGTTTGAAATTGCCTATGTTTAATTGTAAACCAAAGAAGAATATTCTTTATTAAAAAAGATGTCAATTTAGCCTGTTTTCCCACATATTTCATGGTTTGTAAATACGATGAATGTGTATAAAGTGTACTTATACAGAGAAAGCAGAAATATCAATACAGAATTAAACTTTTTTCAAATAAATATAGCACAGAAGCAGCTGCTGTTCTCTGAAAAGAAGAAACAATAAGCTTGATTTTAAGTTTTAATTTATTTTTCTGTAATTTTATGTCTTTCAACACTTCCTTACTCTGTCATTAAATTCTCAGTTTTATGGTTCAGCAGTTTACTCTTTCTAGTGCACACATTATTTAGCCCTCTTTCCTGTAGCTACTCATTTGCATTCATAATACTTATAATTAGGAAATTGTTAAAAGGCTTTTTCAATGGAAGAAATGTTAAATTGAAAATTGTGTGGTGATGAGAAGGGGTTCCTGACAATTGGATGAAATTAGTCACTGATCAAGAGCAGTAAACCAGTTTTTCTAAAATATGAAGTAATTACAAAGATTTATAATGTTTGAAAGGTAGAAATTAATATTGTGAAAGAAATTAGGGGTCCTCCAAATTTAAGAATATAAGAGAAAATAGATATCATGACAAAAACATCTAGGGTCATTAAATTTGGGTTAATAGAATTTTTTTAGTTATTGGCATAATTATTTTGGATGATTCTGAAAGTTACACGAGACTGTGTAATATAGAAAAAAGTAATTTATTTTGCAGAGAATTCTTTGTATTAAATAGCTTTTACTTCTCCACTGACATTCTGAGCCTTTACCTTGATATATTTGAACATATTAATCACAGCTACTTGAGACTTGCATCTGGAACGTCTATGTGATTACATCCCATGAAGGGCAGTTTTCACAGTTGGTGTTTTACTCTGGATTTTCAATCTCACTGTCTTGTCTTTGCATGTTGGTTCGTTGTACTTGTATTACGGACATCAGCCATGAACTGAAGTGATAAACTGAGCTTTAGTGGATGATATCTTCCTTTGAGAAGAATTACACATGCATCTGGAAATCAAATGACTTTGTTGATAGATGAAGTGGCCGTTCCAGGTCATAAATATACACAAAGAAAACATATACAGGGTCATCTACCTACACACAACACACCAACTAACAACAGAACTAAAGTATGGCCGACACAGAGGAGGATTCCAATGGTGTAACTCCTTTGAACCACTAACTGACAGTTTAACTCAATGAATCTGGAAGCTCAAACATGATGTTTGTGTTGGTAAAGAAAACAAGGATTGGGGAAGATAACTGGAAAGAGGAAAGATGGACAGATACAGTCCTAATGGTCAATGTATATGTGTGGCGATGGAACCACCTAACTTGAAGGCATGGGTGGGGTTGGGTTTGGAGAGGTGGGGGAGAATGATGGGTGTAGTTGGTTAAGATGCTTTGTACTGAGCTGGGAAGGTGGCTCAATGGTAGTGTGCTTGCCTTGCATGCATGAGGCCCTGGGTTCGATTCCTCAGTACCACATTAGCAGAAAAAATCTGGAAGTGGCACTGTGGCTCAAGTGGTAGAGCACTGGCCTTGAGCTGAAGAACTGAGGGACAGTGCCCAGGCCCAGAGTTCAGGCCCCACGACCGACAAAAAAAAATGCTTTGTACTTATGTACTGACATTAAAGATAATTGTAAAAAGTTCTCAAAAGAACTGAGATAATGCTAAGATAGACTTGAGACTTGGCTAGGGTGTTTTTGTTTTGGGTTTTGATTTCTGGATTACTCCTTTAGGGAATAAGGAAGTTTGTTTTTTTTTTTTTTCAGAATCCTGAGAGTTGAGAGAACTTTCTAGGAACTTGCTTCCTACATTGACAAAGCCCCAATTCTAAGTTCTATCATTTTAAATATGTGTAGGGTTTGATTACCTCAGCTCAGAAGCGTGGATTTACAGTTTCCTTTTCAAAACTATCCAGATAGTCTTAGAAGCAAATCAATTCCAAATGCTGAGTTCAATTTCTCAATTGTCTTAAATCTTGGAACTACAACCCTTACTCAATGTTCTCTATTTGACTCAAATAAAATGTTAACATTTTGTCCAGATTTTGAAGTAGTTTCAAGTTGCCTACATACCAAAATATTTTTATGAAGTGGTTAGCCTGTTCCTACTACCATAGAACACCTTACAAATTAAATATGAGAAGTCTTCTTTTTTACTGCCACCCTAAAATGTGAACTTATTTCACCCAAGTCAACTATTGCAGGCAAGAGTCTAGATCGATTTTGTTTAGTCCATTAAATGAGATCCTTAAAATTAGATGAACAGTAAGTACTGTGACACATAAATAATAATAATTATATAAAAATAGAAAGCTCAAAGAAGCATAGGTCCCATGGTTTCCCTTATTTGCAGTAACTATGTCTGAGTCAAGCAGAAAAGGTCAGATAAGTTGATGTTAGTGGAATGAACCCCAAGATAAGTATTCAAATATTTTTTTGTTTTTTTTTCCTTTCATGCAATTGTTTCTATCATATTTATAAGATTATTTCTTTGTTGATTTGTATGTCCCTCCCCCACGGTATAACCCCTGCTTTCTCTGTATTTGATGTTGGTATAATTTGTGGAGGGGAAGGGAAAAAAAACATATCCTTTAACTAGGGATACAGGTGGATCCATTGCAACAATGAGATGTACAAGTTGTTATGTCAAAAAACGAACTTAACAACTTTGGTGGGGGGGGGAGGGAGGATCAGGTGTAGGAGGGGAGGAGTATGGGAAGGGATGGGAAGGGGAAACAATGAGGAGGCAACAATACTTGATAAGAAATGTACTCATTATCTTGCCCATGTAATTGTAACTCTTCTGTATGGTATTCTCACAATAAAAAAAAATAGAAAGCAATACTCTCTTTTCCTTTTGTTCCTTTTCTTAACCAATCTCTGACCTTTAAAATAGTCAATGTTCAGTACTACCTATATCTACAATTGCCTTTATATGCACATACACAAACGTATACATACACATGTTTTCAATAAAAATAGCATATTTAATGTGATAACTTTCCAAATAAATTGTCTTACAGTCTCATCAATTTTGGATAGGCATTTAAAAAGAATGAGAATACTTGAGATCTTTTAGAGTAAGTTGTTTTTCTTTTATTGTTCCAGGGAGATAAAGTCCTCCTTGTATCCCACTGCAGAGACAAATGTCTGAGTATTAGAACAAGGTCAAGTTCTTTAAGGGGTACTTTATCTCAGAAAAAAACTGTTGGGAAGCTCCAAGACTTATTAGAAAGAAAGTAAACTAACACATTCTCTCTGCTTATATATCTGTCTCAGTCTCTGCATATATATATTACATATATATATATATATATATATATATATATGGGGTATATATACATGTGTGTGTGTTCTATACTTATAACAAGATTGAACTCTACATCACCTTTATGTATGTGTATACATATATATAAACATACAGCATGGATACACATATACATGTATATGCATATACAGATAGATGGAAAGATATATATTTATACTATATAGGATGTGTCTCATACATTTTTAAAACAACAATTATTCTTCATAAAGTTTTCATAATTAAAAAGACTTTTAGCTGCACCATGTATAATTTGTGACTAGCACTGTGATCACATGACAGTATATCATTAATAATGGAACTTTTTGAATACTTAATACATGTCACATGCTTTGCTATATACCTTATATGAATTATCTTATGTACTATTCTTATGAGTTAGGTTAACTTTTTGTTATTTGTCAGGAAAAGAAATTTTTAAAAATACAAGACAATTTATTTGTCCAAAATCAAACAGTGAGGACTTTTGAGTCTGAAGTTTTCTCCTTTGATGCTGAGCTCACTTTTGTATTCTCAATTGTACTTTATTTGGGCTTCTCCAATTGTAGTGTGTTCTATTCATATTTTCTTTTTGATCTTGCCATTTCTCAGAATTTTGTATTTGGTTACTCATTTTGCTGTGTACAAAGTGCTGTTCTACAATATGTTGGAACAAATCTGTGTGAAGCAGTAATTTGCCATGCAATTTTCATTTTTTTCTTTAAGTGGAAAAAAATTCACTTGAGTGACATAAATGGTCTTATATCTGAAGGGTTTCTTGAGTTTCTATCAATTGGAGGCTGAGAGTTGAAGAAGGTGCATGATTATTTTGTAGAAGTCCTCTTATTGGAAATGAGTTCCGTAAGTATTTGGCCACTAAAGCAAAAGCTCCAATGAAAGTAGGGAAGAAAATAATATAAATCAGATATTAAACCCTTGTTTATATAAACAAATGCCATCTAATATAGATATATATCTTATACATTATTTTTGTGCTATATATATGTATATATGTTGCCAGTCAATCTATTTTTTTTTAATTTGGCACTAATCAGACTTCTCTTGTTGCAATTCCTGGAAGTTGGCAATCCTCTGTTCGGATATAATATTATATTTTATATTTTATATATTTTATATTTATGCACTATAAATATAGTATTTTTGTGTTTTCTGCTCCCATAACACATTACATACATGTTGCAGAGTTGGCTCATTTAATGATTGATGAGAATTTAAAGACATTTGCAGAGCAATTTAAAACAAGGCACCTTCAGCTTTCTTCCTCACATTGATGCTGCCGCATTTCCAGTGACTCGTTCTTGTGTTTTTACTCAGAGTTGAACTTTGTGTTCAGAGAAATGACTATGTTACTGTGCTTTCCCTCGCTGTGCCACATACCCAAAGGAGCCTCCTCACGCTTCAAGAGAAGAGGTCTCTTTAAGCTAGCAGCTCAGAGGTTTCACGCCTGGTCACTGCTTGAGCCCTTGGTTTCTTCCATGGCATAAAGCATCTTGGCACCCAGGGAGCATCCATGTACTTCATGGCCAGCCTGAAGTAGAACAACCAAGAGACTGGGGCCTGTGCTGTGTCAGGGGATACCTTCAAGGACCTAAGAGCTTCTCATGGGTCCCTTCGTCTTCAAGGCTCTGTCATTTCCCACCGGTGCCACAATCTGGGCCAATCCTTGAAGATGGCCCTTTGGAACTGCCTAAGTAGGTTTCTGAAGAAAACACAACTGATTCCCTCCCTCTTCAGCCGTGGGTATTGAACTCAGGTCTGGGTGCTGTCCCTGACCTCTCATTCAGAGCTAGTGCTATATCACTTTGAGCCACAGTTCCACTTCCGGTTTTCTGGTGGTTCATTGGAGATCAGCGTCTCATAGGACTTTCCTGCCCAGGATGGCTTTGAACCATAACCCTCAGATCTCAGCTGCCTGAGTAGCTAGGATTATCAGCTAGGCCTGAGCCACGGGCGCCTGGCTACACAACTGATTCTTATTAAACCTTTGGCTCCATAGGTGGAAGAAGTCTTGGGTTGACATGTAGAGTGGCATCTAGTCACTGGAATCAATCATACCCAGGAGTCTCCTAGCAAACGAAGGGAAGTTCAATTACATGGTATTTCTTTTTGTCACAATGACTATATTCTTTCTATTCATTAAATTTCCCAGATTAAGATCAGAGAGATCTCTAGTGTTAGAAAAATACATTCTTAATCATGTCCAAATATAAAATCTTTGTCTTTTATTATCCATAGGACACGCTAAGTGAGAACGAAGGAGGATGTTCTTAGGAGAGGATAACAAGGGCTCAATAGCTATATGCACATGATCACATAAAACGAGGCTTATCAAAATGAACTCCAAGAAAAATGGAAACAAGAGGTTTTGTATTGTACTCTTGGCAGTTCTTTTTCTTTTTCTTTTTGTTTCCATCAGCTTATTCCCTTTTATAACTGTTTTTGATTTCTGTACCTTTTGTCTTGTATGTAAGTTTATCTGATTTGGGGAGGGGAAGGGGAGCACAGAAATGGTGGGACAAAGGGTGAATCAGTTCAGCAGTGATACTTACTGGAAATGAACTATACAACTTGGGGACAGGGGGTTGGGAGGGAAAACCTGGGAGAAAATGAGGCAGGGGGTGACACTGTTCAAAAAGAGATGCACTTATTAACTGGCTTATGTAACTGTAACCCCTCTGAACATCACTTTGACAATACAATTCAAATTAAAAAAAGAAAAATCATAGTCTTTTTTTGGCTTGATATTTTAGAATGCTGTTTTAACCACCAAGTGCTACTAAAGGGTTTCAAACTTCTATAAATCTTCAGATATTTTATTTTGAAATTGTGTCAGTGGGCTGAGGGGTAGATTCCTGGTCCCGTGAATGTTTACCATGTGCAAGACCCTGTGTTCAATCATTAATTCCAAACATGCAATCCCATGCAAACAAATCAAAGCCAAGAAAATTCTAACGTTTTGGCTACCCAACAAATTTACTATTTTATTATGTGACAGGCTTTCTTTTTCAATACTTTGTAATTCAAATCTATGTCTAACAAAATGATCTTTTTGACCAAACTGGCCAGCTGAATTTAACAGCAATGTAAGGGATTCTCATCCTCGTGTCTTGTCTGGTAATTGAAGTTTTCAACTAACCTGTTTTGGACTCACATAGGCATCACCCAAGTGTTTGTTTTCCTAGGCTGTTTGCCACAGTGTCTTCTTCACATACATATTTAACGTTCCTTTACAAATCCTCACGCTAACTATTAAACTCAACTATACTGTTGACCAATGAAATCTGGTCAAATTATAAATCCGCACTACTCTGATCATAGCTATACTCCTGGGAAAACACTGTCATATAATCCTGAACTTGATTCTTTGCTCATCTTATTTCAATTCTACAGGCAAAAAATTAGAAATGCATTGGAGCACAATTTCCCAAATTTTCCTTGTTTCCTTAGTTCTCAAAAGGATCAAGAAAACAAAACAGTGGAGTGTGATTGAAATGAGCTCTGGGTGATTTGTCACTGATGCCTTTTGATGAAATCCATGAAAATCACAGTGATTTAAAAGAAAATTCACGAATGTCTTTAAAATGCACATAAACCTGAAACTTGAAATCATACACAGTGTGGACCCAGTAAACCTTGCAGTTTCTTAGTGTGCTAGCTATTCTAATTCTGTCTGTTCTCCATGCCCAGCCCAACTTCAGTGGGAACATTACATTCCAAAGGAAAATTTAGACTATTGAGTTCTATGTATATTAACAAACTCTGAAAATTCTTTAAGAAATAAGAGGTAGATGAAGATTATGGCTTTTTATTTCTGATATGAAATTGTTCCCCTCCCTCAGCCTCTCCCTGCATTCCTTTCTGTCTGTCTGTCTTTCTCTCCCTTCTTCCCTTTTTACCTCCTTCTCTCACTCACTCTCCTTCCCCCCTCCCAACCCTTCTTTTTCTTTCTTTCTACCTTTCTCTGCTCTCCCTCCTTCTATTCCTCCCTTCCTCCTATTGGTGTTCTCAACACTGACTCTCTCTGATACATTCAGTCTGAGAGAGCACATTCACTTTACTCTGGTGCAGGTATTGCTTTCTTCTGCCACACCTCTGCCTAGCCTTATGGCCACTGCTGAGTATCAATCTCTTGGTAGCATGCTCTCTGTTGAGCATGCCATCTTCCAGGCACCTGCCTGCTTTGCAGTGCTATGCTCACCCACAGACTCTCCCCAGAGATTCTAAATGGATTACTTGGAGTCCTCTTGATGCTTAAGCTACATGAAGATGGGAGACAATATTTCTCATCTATTCTATCTATTGCTTACACAGTGTTAAAAATCTCACAAATTATAACTACCGCTTATAAATTTATAAATACAGTTTTATGTTAGGGTTTAAACTACCAGTCTAAAATCATGGCTCTTCTGATTCCTTTAAGTGGACTTGTTACTCTACATCTCTCTTCATTCTTGGTTACCAGTATCTCCTGTACCCACTTTTGTGCTGATTATTACTCATAAACACCAGTGACAATATATTCATTGGCCCGGCTTATGGTGAAGGTCATGGTGATCAGAACTGAACTCAGGATCTGCAACGGTTTTTGATCAGTGCAGTTGTACTATGTTCTCCTGCAAAGATACTGCTGATAAATCGGTGATGGCTCAAGTGTGGGCAGTACAGAAACACCAGGAGGTCATCAGAGCAATGTCAGAACTACGTTAGAAGGACTTTCCAAGGTACTTCATTTGCCATTACAAAAGGGGTCATGCTCAAGGCATTTCCATTTTCCCACGTTTGAAAGCTGTTCAGGAGTTAGGAATGATGGAAAGCCATCAGACAGCTCCCCATCTCTCTCGTCTTGGTGGGACTCAGACGTGGGATGGAGTGAATCCCTTATGTGTTTGTGGGTGGGAAGTTGGAGAGGTGGCGGGAACTTGTGCTTATCCATGCCTTATGCATGGGTGCAGCCTGCAGCTGAGCGACTACTACACACCCCTGAGGAGAAATCCAGGTCTCATGTGGGCAACTTGTGAACATGCATTCAAGGTGAATTGCAACAGGGAAATAGCAAAGATCTGGTCGATCGGCAGCAACCTAGTTCTTATCTTCTTCATCAATGACTTTTTCATTCCTTCTGCTTTTACTTTTTTTTTTAATAGATATTTTAAACTTTTGTCTGTCATATGCTTTTCCTAGCTTGTTACTGAAGAACCATATGAAGCATGGTTGGTTTAGTGCACCTGTCTTTGCATAGCTCTTTAGATTTCCACTTCTTCAGAGAAAATCACATCAACATTTTCCTCCATGAAGGCTTTTTGAGTGTAGGGCAAAAATCTAGGTATTAGTGTGAGAAGAAATGTACTTAGATTCATGGGCTTTGTAGTGAGTACGCTTGGTACCGAGAGCTCATTCTTCCTGGGCCTCTACAGGAAATTTCCTCATGTATGTCTATTACTACTTTTTTTTTTAACATCATCTCAGACTGAAACCTACCAAGAGTTAAAAGCTCTTTCTTTCCATCCATTAAAAGCTCTTTTCTTTCTATCCAATCACTCATTAATTTATTCTTCTGTGAATGCTGTTGACAATTAACGGTCGCATTCCTGCGACTGTTTAAGGTTTCTAGCCATTCTTACTGTTTTGGTAATTTAAGAAATATATCAATAAAAATATTTGGTCCTTTCCCCTCTGCTTTAATGTCTCTGAGTATCTTTTGTGGCAATTTTTTGTGGGATATGTATGTAATGCATCCTCACCTTCAAAATGCAATACTCACTTCATATATGGTTCAAGTTAACACTTCAAAGTGGGAACCAATATGTTTAGAAAGTCTGTTTAACTAGCACGAAATAGGTACTTGTATCCTGCTCAAGTGGAAACTCCCCGTGTCTTTTTTATAGTGCAAATAGTATACTGTAAGTTAAGAGTGCTTGGTAAATACTTAATAATACAGTGTAGGAGAAAAGACAGATTGGCAAGCCTAATTCCTCAGATCTTACGTTCTTTATTTGAATTTTATATTGTTACAGTAATAATTTTTTATTTATTTTCTCTTTCTTCTTGGATAAAAGAAAACAACATTAACAGTGAGAATTGCCACATACAATGTTTTGTTGCTAGATTTCAGAGATATAACTAAATGAAAGGTGAAGAAATTTCACATCAAATGTCTTCCGAAATAATTCCAGGGATTTCCACTGAGCTTTGGTCTCAGGAAATCTTCACCGTATCTCATTAATAACTGTTTCCATGTGTAATTAATTTAACTATACCATAAAAGAAACAGACGAGTTGAAAAAAAAAACAATAATCTTCCATTCATATCTGTCCAACCACAAACCCCGAGCCTATTTTGGAGATTGTCCTCATTTTGATGATCACAGGATTTATCTTATTTGTGGTTTACTTGGGCTATTTTCAAGGCCTGGAGAGACATGATGCACATTGTAGACTAATGCAATAAAAATAATTGACCATATTTCCCTTGTCCCTGGGCATATTTATACTTTGTACACCAGTCACATTAAAGGGCTGGGAATGTAGCCGCCTCAGCTGTGAGTATTACCGTGACAGCGCTGGTGTGCTTCGGCCGCGCTCACACTGAGCAGCAGACAGGGTGATCCAAGCCAATGCCTCAGTTAGCTGAGAAGTCAGGGTGGCTCATGGGGAGAAAGTCTCTTGGGTTTAGAAGAAAAAATGCCTGTGTCCATGTTTGTCAACAGGAGTTTGTAAGGAAAAGTGCCAGAATACTGAGAGACAGAGGTCCTTCTTCTGAATTCGTGGAATCAGGAAACCAACCCGGCTGTGGTCGCTGTGCTGGATCCCAGCAAAAGAAGTCAGCTGCCTTTTGCTCTGACCTCAGACATGTGGAGAGTGAGTCAAGCCATGTCACTGCAGCTCGGAAGTGAGTGAGTGAAACTCAGTCGCTTTCAGTGAATGCTGCATGATTGGAGAGTCCGTTTGGAACGAAGATAGTATGGGAAACCTGAAAGCTCATGTGGTTAGAAATAGAGCCTCTTTTCCTTAAAGGAAAAGCAGAAAATTCCCAACACAGTAGCTTCCTGGATCAAGTTACACATAGATGCTTAAACTAAATGGAATTGATCTCAACTACCTTTGCATATGGCAACAAAAACGTCAGTTTGATTCTGCACTGTGTGAGAAGTGGGTATAAGCTTCAACATCGAGAGTGCATAGGTTGAACTTGCAACTGGCGCCTCATGCCTGTAATCCTAGCAACTCAGGATACTGAGATCTGAAGACAGTGACATAAAGACAAGCCAGGCTGGACAGTCTGTGAGACTCCTATCTGCAATTAACCATCAAAAACCCTGAAGGAGAAGTGTGGCTCAGTGGTATAGTGCCAGTCTTGAGTGTAAAAGCTATAGAGCATTGGCCAGGCCCTGAGTTCAAGCACACATGGAAGGAAGGAAGGAAGGAAGAAGGGAGGGAGGGAAGGAAGGAAGGAAGGAAGGAGGGAGGGAGGGAGGGAAGGAAGGAAGGAAGAAAGGAAGGAAGGAAGGAAGGAAGGAGGGAGGGAGAGGGAAGGAAGGAAGGAAGGAAGCAAGGAGGGAGGGAGGGAAGGAAGGAAGGAAGGAAGGAGGGAGGGAGGGAGGGAAGGAAGGAAGGAAGGAAGAAGAGGAGGGAAGGGAAGGGAAGGGAAGATTTAAAAAGAGAGTTCATAATATGATGCTATGCTGGTTAGGGATCTACATTCTCCTACCTACATTTTACATACAGACAAAAGACTAAGGTCTGAATTTATTCCTCAGGCCTGTTTTAGAACTATGACATTTGCTTTGGCTTTTCTTTTCTTTACTGTTTTTTAATGAGCTTGTCCTACAAGCATCTCAGTTGTGTTTTTGTTCTTTTGGTTCCCCCCCCCCCCCACATACACACACTTTGGTTTACACCAAGTTATCACTGTTTTTGCTTCTGTAAGTTTATCTGATTTGGGGAAGGGAAGGGGAGTCACAGAACTGGGGAGACAAAGGACAGAGGGTGAACCAGTGCGAAAGCGACAGAAATACTCACAGATGCTGTGTTGGCCACTTCCGGGGGTGGGGGCGGGGAGGGAAAGCAGGAGAAAATGAGGAGGGGTAACTGTTGGAAAAGAAATGTACTCTATATCTTACTTATGTAACTGTAACGTCTCTGTACATCACCTTTACAACTGGGAAAGAAAAATCTGAAAGAAAAAAAGAAAACAAACTAACCAATGTCTTTTGCTCATTTCTGTCCAGTAGAGAGCAGCCCTTTGGCCATGAGTCTTTGCAAAACAGGCTGGGGAAGAGTCTTTTTTTTGTTTTGTCGGTCATGGGGCTTGAACTCTGGGCCTGGGCACTGTCCCTCAGCTCTTCAGCTCAAGGCTAGAGCACTATCACTTGAGCCACAGCGCCACTTCTGGTTTTCTGGTGGTTTGTTGGAGATAAGAGTCTCATGGACTTTCCTGCCTGGGCTGGCTTTGAACTGTGGTCCTCAGATCTCAGCCTCCTGAGTAGCTAGGATTACAGGTGTGAGCCACCTGAGGAAAAAGTGACTGAGGAAAAAGTGAAGGAACGGGAGAGAGAAAATGAGAAAAGGGAAACAAGGAAAAGAGGATAAGGGAAACTGAGAAAGAAGTGAGAGGTATTTTTTTTTTTTGCTGTATTAACAATAGTATTACTCTACGTTGGAAACTTAAAAAATCCTAACAACATGTTTAAAGACATAGTGGTCAAGTCTGCTTCTAAATGTTTAGAAGTATACTGTATTTTATCAGTAGTTATACATTTATATATTCATAATGAAAGCACAGATATTCATTTGTATATGTATGTATGCATATTTATGTATATGTAGTTGTTGTGTAAGCATAATGACACATTCCATAAGCAACAGTAAACAGTAAACACTAATGCATTCTCCTCGAGTGTGGGTTTGTGCACAAAGCGGGGAATCTTCTAGGAATTTTTGTAGGCCTGTAGCTCTGACAAATGTACACCTATCAATTGCTTACTCTAGTTGAAAGGGAAGTATAAAAGAAATCCTTTATCATAAAATAATGACTTCCACAAGGCTGGAAGATAATGGTAGTTTGATGTGTGAGTTATTTCCCAATATTCAAATAGCAAATCCAATGAAAGTTCCATGAAATATAGAGCACTTTTGATTTTTAAGATCATGTGTACTTATCTTTATCTATATTCTCTATTTAGCATTTAAAATGTGAAATTTGATGTCTGTGGCTCATGCCTGTCATTCTAGCTACTCAGGAAGCTGAGATCTAAGCACCATGGTTCAAAGCACCACAGTCCCAGCAGGAAAGCCTGAAAGACTCTTATCTCCAATTAATCTCACACACACACACACACACACACACACACACACACGCATGCACGCACGCACGCAAACAGAACCAGAATTGGAACTGTGTGGTTCAAGGGATAGAGCACCAGCCTTGAGCAAAAGAAGCTCAGGAATAGTGCCCAGGCCCTGATCCAAGCCTCAAGACCAACACACAGACTAATACTCAATGCAAGAGTATCTTTGTAGGCAAGCTTAAATATGATTTTTTCATGTTTTGATTTTTGAATTTATGGTTAATATAGATCAGGAGAAAAACAAAAGAAGATAATTATTATTAAATGAGAACCGTCTGTTTTTGATCTCTGAGCAAGACCAATTCATTGGCAAATATGTTGATTGTAGATTAGACCATGTCGATAGATAAAGATGACAATTTAAATTCTGTTTGCATTCGAGGTCAGCTCATAAAGACCTCTATAACTTTCATTTAGTTGGGCTTCAGCTCTGCCAGAGGAACTGATATTTACTGTCTTCTTTTCTCATGTATGTGATGTCTAAGACAGGAGAATGAAGGGACTTCTTACATTCTCCTGGGAATTTTTTTAAAGCAGCGTTTTGAACCTTACTTGACATACAATACATTTCACACATTTAATATGTGAAATTTAACAAGATTTTACGTTGTAGCACATTTTAACAGAAATGAATGAACCCCAAACCATCCTCCATCCCACCTCCTTACTCCGTCTCAGATAGAGTGAACACTGCAAAACACGTTAGCGAGGTGGCAGGTCAGAGAGATACCTAGAGACTAGTCTCCAGAAATTTCCCGGCATTGTGTTGTTGTTTTCATAAGATAACGAATTCTAAATCCTGAAACATTGCTCTTGAGAAACATGAACACATCTCCTTTAGGAGACAAAGGGCATTGTTATCTACACTTACTTTCGTGGACCATGCTTATTTGTTTGGCCCTTTCTCTTTTCCTGTAGATTGTCTATATAATCTTATACCTTATTTACAAATTGTTCATATTATTCTAGACCTTCTTATAGCCAAGTTCCAGTAAAGACAAATTACCCGATGCCACACGGATTCCTTGGGCTGTTGGTGGTTTGTTAGAAAAGCACTGTAGACAGTACCTCGGTTTAGAGCCAGTGCTGCTGGATGGTAATTGTTGTCTACGAGGTAGATAGCAACTTAAAGCTGAGAGTTCTACTTCTCTGCACAACTCTTGGTTCCCTTGAGTGGTGCAGCACCTGAACTTCATCTTTTATTGCTGCAAATCTCGCTTAGAGGCCTCTTCTTTACTTTGAAGCCTAAATAAAAGCTATTCCTAATAGAGCAGAAAGAGTACAGATAGCTTAAACGCCGCTGAAGCCCAGGCCCTCACACTCTCCCTTGATGGTTTAATTTTCTCATAGCTGCTGCTCTTCCACTCGAGCCGCGCCTGGCGCTGCAGTGGTTGATGGGAGATGGAGTCTCATGGACTGTTCCGTCCAGGCTGGCTTTCAATTACGACCCTCGCGTCTCAGCCTCCTGAGTAGACAAGATCACAGGTGTGAGCCGCCAATGCTTGGTTAAAATAATAAACTAAAATTAGGTTTTGAAGTGATTTTTACAGAATTTTTAGTCATTATAAGTTTAGTTAGATGAATATGTGTATGCACACACACATGTATATGTATATATATATATATATATATATATATATATATGCATGTATGTGTATTTGTGTATTTTTCACTGAATTAAGTTCAGGTTCATTTGATCTTGCCTATGTTTATTTGCATATTGCTAGATGGCATAAGATTCATTGTTGGGCATTTGTACACATTTTGTACTTCCCTGTGTATTTGTGTGTGTGTGTGTGGTGTGCATGCACATTCGAGAGCATTCACAAATGTAACTGCTCTGAGTGCCTAGTCCTGAAATCTTCATCTGCTCCTTCTTTTTTCTTCATAAACAATACAAAGAAGTTGACAGGTCTGAAAGGGGCTTATGTGAAAAGATAATTAAGAGCTCTAGAGAGTGTCAAGAGTCAATAGCTCAGCACTGTCAGCACTGCCGAGTGTTACAGGCTATAATTAGATGGCATGGAGGTGTAAGGCATGCTTGGCAGTTGATTCCTGCATGATCTCCAAGGGAAAAACAAAGAGCAGGCTCCCTGTGACATCAGGCAAAGTGGGGAACAGATGTGCAGGACTCAGTCCTCCAGAGGGTCCGCTCTGGCTTCCTAGGCTTGCATGGTTTGGCAAAGAACTTCTGTGTCTTTGGACTCCCAGCCTTAGGCCATTCGGCCTGTGCTCATTCGACAGTCCCACAATCCCTTGGGCTCTGGCCAGCAGACCTCTCTTCAGTGAGGTGAATGAGAGCGTGTCTTTAACACAGCCTGCCTCACATTATTGGATTCGTTTTGGACTACAGAGAGTGCAAATAGGTAGAAGGCGGAGTTTGTGGATGGGAGAATATTTTGCAAAGAGCTGAGCTTCAAAGAATCTCTTTGTAAGTGGAGGTGACTGGACAAAGGACACGTACTCTAGTGTAGTGAGCAGCCCCAAACACTCAAAAGAGGGCAGAGAACTAGCAATCACAGGAGGCTCAGGAATTGAACAAGATTCACAATGATAAAATATGATAAGATATGTGTAAGGAAATACAATTGTTTTCTGAGTTTTCCCATTGTTTTATACATACCTAGTTTATATATTACATTTTTATATTACGCATTATATTGTACAGTATTGTATTATATTGCCCATTGTGCTCACACATACATTACACATAATATACCTATAGAAGTTTATGCTTCGCTGCTTTTAATGGGATTATTCACAGCCTGCTTATTTGTTCTCTTAGCTCTCTTCTCTATTACTCAGTTGAGCAAAAATTATTCCTTAAATATGTTAGTAACATTCTGCTTCCCTAGATTTCACAGTATTGTCCATTTTATTGAGCAACATTGCAAGAGTTCTAAAACATTTTGTATTTCTTGTTACATACTACTGGTCAAAGTTGACCTTAAAAGTTTTCTATCATACAGTAACTTTAATTGAAGGACAGTGTGTAATGGGGAAAAGTTGCAGTCCAATTAATAATACCTAAGTAAAACCGTATGCATCTGATGGCATGCACTGAATACATGCAAAGCTAGAAGTCATGGCACACAAAGTTGCTTTGAAATAAACTCATACGCCCTGAAAACATAGCTATTTTAAAAATGATTGAAAATGTAGACCTTGCCTCCAAGAAATCTGTGATCAAAGAATAATCCCACACAGACCTGCTCATGTTTAACATTTCTCCCTCCGTTTTTAGAATAAGAACTTATCCAATATTATAAATGAAGCCGGATTCTTCATCATTTGCCTCCTTTCGTTCTAAAGGCAATTACATTCATAAACGTTAAATCATTTACATACATTTATTTATCTGGGCAGCGAGCTAGCTCAGCAGATGAGTGCCTTAGGCCACCATGGTCATCTTGCAACCTGTTGGAAGGAATTTCTAGAAGCTCTTTCTTTCTGCATATCCCTAGGCAGCAAGCTAGCTCAGGCCCTCATGAAGGGGCTGTTCTATTCCATTTTGGGTTGTCTTCTCTCATCTCAGGGTGTTTTACAGCTCACCACACCCATTCCTCTTTACTCAGATGTTTTCATTCATTGAATGGTTAAAAATACTCTGTGACATTCATTGTCTACCTTACTAGCCATCACATGTAATGTCTAGTCTTTAATATGGATACTAAGGGCTTCTACAATCTAGCCCAAATTAACTACCAGGTTTATTGTCATTAATTCCTTTCTCCCTCCCTCCGTCCCAATCTCCCTTCCTCCATCTTTCTGTCCCTCCTTCCCTCCCTCATTTCCTTCCTTCCTTCCTTCCTTCCTTTCCTTTCCTTCCTTCCTTCCTTCCTTCCTTCCTTCCTTCCTTCCTTCCTTCCTTCCTTCCTTCCTTCCTTCCTTCCTTCCTCCATTTTGTTTGATAGTACTGTGGTTTGGACTCAGCTTCTCAGACTTGCAAGTGCCTTACCACTTTCATGCTTTTGTAATTTTTTTCAGAAAGAGTTTTGTGAGTGTGCCCAAGACGAACCCGAGACTGTCACATGCCCATCTATGCTGCTGCTTTCTACATATCTTGGATGCCAGGCATGTGTCACCAATGCCAGGATTCGTGAAGTGGAATCTTACTTTCTGCCTGGGCTGGCCTCAAACCATAATCCTCCCAATGTCCATTTCCTATGTAGCTGGAATTACAGGTGAATGTCATGCTACCTGGCCCAATTCTTATTTTCCCCAGACATTTCTTAGGTCTCAACCATTCCTTTGTCTTCTACAACTCTGCATTTGATATAACAATTGAAATTCTTCAAATGATACCCACTTGATGAATTCTTATCAGAAAGTTTAAAATCTTCATTACTTAAACTCTCCTAACACTTTCTAGACACATTCATGGCTGTATGCTATTTAACCCACAATAATTGACATTGATGTAAATATCTATTTTTTATCTAATATTTTCTTACCTGGAACCTCTAAAATCAGGAAAATATGTTTTACTCTCTTTTGGATCTTCTTTGCAGACTTTCATCAATGTAGGGGCCACTTATTTGCTACATGGAAGATGAGCAAGGATTCTAATCTCTTTTCCATCCCTCTTGACATGTAAATATACTTGAAAAATGGGCTAGGAATGTGGCTTAGTGGTAGAGTGCTTGTCTAGCATGCATGAAGCCCTGGGTTCGATTCCTTAGTACCACATACATAGAAAAAGCAGGAAGTGGTGCTGTGGCTCAAGTGGTAGAGCGCTAGCCTTGAGCAAAAGAAGCTCAGGGACAGTGCCCAGGCCCTGAGTTCAAGCCCCAGGACTGGCAAAAAATGCTTGAAAATATATTTAATATACTAGAGGTTAGCACATTAGGGTCTGTGGACCAAATCCAGCTCAGCATCCATTTTTTAAATAAATAAAGCTTTACTGAAAAACAACTGCACATTACTTTACATATTGCTATGGATGCTTTCTCTACTAAAAGAGAGTTGAATATTTACAGTAGAGATGGTGTAGACCACTATGATTTGACACCTATTATCTCTCTTTGTCCAGAAGTTTTCTGAACAAATTACTAAAACAGGCTAGGGAATAGGGTGATTCAAGTCAGATTTGCACAAAGTGTTTTTATTCTCATAGCAAATTTAGTTATTATTCAGATTTTTTATTTCAGGGCATTGTTGTGTCTTCATCTGTGTCCATACGAGGAGAGACACTGAAAATATGCTGCGAGCTTTCTTGCCTTCATTTGATGACAGTGATGGCTGGTGGCTCAACAAGACTTGGACTGCGTTTGGGGATATATGCTTTTCTATTCTTACACATCTATCTATATGTGTGTATCTGCATACATACATATATTTGCATGTGTATGAAATATATATCCAATACTTGAAGATATAATTTTAGGAAATCTTCAGATATGTAAAAGAAAAAAAGAGTTAAACCCAAACCATTCAACGCAGTCTTTCAAAAAATCATATGGATGGATTTGTCTAATTGCTTTCCAGTCAAGAAATTTCAGGTTTGCATACATATTTTCATTACTGATTGAACATCCAAGAGTGACCTGCATGTAATTGCAAGGTAACAATATTATAATTCCATTAGCAATAGTGGAACTTATTACATGCTAACTTGTGTTTATCCTGAAACTCTATCACCTGATGAATATGCAATTAACCCACCTATTACCACAGCAAACATCTTCTTAGAAATCAAATGCATCCACATAATTTTTAATCTGATCTTTAAAGACTTTCTGTGGGAGAACATAAATTTTCCCAATAAAATATATTACTGGAAACACAACGCTACATAGCCAATTCACTACAGCATCTGATTTAATTTAATTAAAGGTTAGCTGCTGAATGTGATTACAGTTATAATTATTACAATACCAGTCATCCACATTTCCATTAGCATTCCACTTGATAGTTAGCAATAAGCAGAAATAAAATATTAGGACTTTTAAGAGAAGAGATTACCAATTAGTACAATTCTCCACTGGCACAAGATAATTATTAATTATGATCATCATGGTAATTATTCACCAAGCTAAATTTCACAGGGCTACCTGTGGGTGAATTCTCTCTGCACTGCATTCTAACGCCAGTAACTTTCTTATCTGCTCTGGAAATCCTGAAGCAATATTTGTATTAAGTATACAGTTGACTGCACACCAAATGGAAAACCAGCTCCAGAAGTGCCAGATGGATCTCCATTTCATTAAAGGACCCCTTCTCTTTGTCAGGAAAGCAAAGCAAAGCATTCACCTTACGAAAATTACCACTAGTCACATATACACCTGATCAGACACGATAGAAGTGACCCAAGCCAGCTTTCTAAATAGCAACTCCTTTCTACAACAATAATTGTGTGTGTGCGTGTGCGTGTGCATGTGCGTGTGTGTGTGTGTGTGTGTGTGTGTGTGTTGTTTGTGTGTGTGCGCGTGTGTTATGGTACTGAGGCTTTAACCCATGTCCTGGGTGCTGTCCCCATTTATTTGTTTATTTATTTTTGGCTCAAGGCTGGGACTTTACAACTTGAGTCACTTGCATCTTTTGGTGGTTAATTGGAGATAAGAGCTACATGAGCCGTCCTTCCTGGACTGATCTCAAACTGGGGTCTTCAGATCTCAGCCTCCTATGATTACAGATAGGAGCCACCACCATCAGCTCACATTTTTTTTCTCCTGAAACTTTCATTCATATGCACAACACCATTTATTGCAAACAGACAAACAAGCAAAGGAAACTTCGGGGTTATTGATTGCTTAGTGACTAGTCATACGTTAATGAGCTAGAAAAGACTTTGTGCTGTATAGACATTGTGCTTTTCAACCCAGTGAGTGTTATCGTTGTTATGCTTAAATGTAGTGGTACTATCTAGAGGACGATATGCATTCTCCTACAAAGATGCTTTCACATAAAGTCATCATATTCTGCCACAGGTTTTCTTTCTGTAGTGGGAGAAATTTTAGGTGGGTCAGAGGAAATAAAAACCAACTGAGGCTCTGGAAGAAAGACAATCTGCTGGCGTGGAAGCCACTGTATGGGAATCAGGCAAGCTTCTTTGGGTAAGTTATTGATTTTTCTCAGAGCTTTATTGCATTAGTGGCCATTGTCATTTTTGTCTTACTTGGGAGGCTGTTAGTAGAGACAAGTCAGACCATTCCTGAGATAATTTTTCTAAGCTATAAGGAGTTGTTCAAACATACGACAACTTTAATATTTCAAATGAACCACATTTAATTTATACTAGTGAGGGTTTCTTTAAAAAACAAACAAACTTGCCAGGTACTAGTGGCTCAGGACTGTAATCCTAGCTATTCAGAAAGCTGATATCTAAGGATTGTGGATTTTAAGACTCTTATCTCTAGTTAAACAACAAATAACAACAACAGCAACAACAAAACAAACGGAAGTGGAAATTTGGCTCAAGTGGTAGAGCATCAGCCTTGAGCAAAGAGGATAAGCAACAGCACTCAGACACTGAGTTAAGTCCCATACAATATGCACGCATGCATACATTCATACATACTTACATATACACACGCACACACACGCACACACACGCATACACACACAACTGAAGTTTGCCAGTTTCAGGCTATGGTTTAACTCAGCAAACAGAAGATGAAAGTTTGAAAGTGCCAGAGATGGAATTTAGTAAGGTATTAGACATTTTTAAATCTCTGGATTGGGATGTATTGATATAAGGCTTAAAGCAAAAGATTATCATATTCTCTCTCTCTCTCTTGCTCTCTCTCTCTCCTATATTTAAAAAGAAGAGGCAGAAAGCTGATATTTTGGAAAAGAAGAATATATAGCTTACCCTATCCAAGTAATATAGAACAAAGCAGAGCAACCTGGCTGTGTTGGGCTCTAGAATTCTCATCCTGTGGTGACCATCTCAGTCAATTGGTGCATTATAAATAAGAAGAAAACCATAAAAAAAAAGTCCAAATGACTTTTTTTCCCTTATTGCAATCACGTTTGCTGCCAATGTTTGCCTCCATGCTTGAAAACATGAGCAAAGGTTTGGAAGAGCTCAGTTTCTCAAGATGAAGTAGCAGCTGCTGTAATGGGAACTGGGAAGAGCCGGAGGCGGCCACTCTCCACTGGAGGAGAGACACATTTGTGCAAGAAAACAAAACAAAAAAGATGTTATTTAGAAACCCAAGCGATTCGTATGCTCGCATTGGTTAATGCTTACCTATAGGCTTTGATTTGGTTGAAAAATAAAGACCTGTGGCCCAAACCAGATTTGAACGTTTATCACAGGAAGGGATTAGAAGCCCTGTTTATGTTAATACTCGAATTATTAAAGATTTAGAGATGGAATAGTCATTTCCTTGGTAATTTAGTTCTGTGACAGCTTAAAAAAAAAACAACAACACGACACATCTTCTATTTTAAGCCAAATTTCTGAAATGTCTGTCAAGAAGAAAATAATATACATATGAATTCTTGCCCTGTGAATGGATTATTTTTAGCAGCTTTTATGAACTTAATAATGGTAATTTTAGCAGCTAATTTATCTGGAATCAATTTATTCTCAAACCTGAAAGTCCCCCAAATAAAGGGTTCTCTTTGTCTAAAAGTTACATGAAAATAAGTGATTCTAGTTAATTTTATGAGAAGAAATCAGGGTTTCTTAGTGCTCAATTATTTAGCAAGCTCTCGGGGAGGTGTGGGGGAAACAATCTGCCTGTCACAGAAGAGGAAAAAAAAATTAAAGAGCACGATTGTAAAATTGTACCTCTTGACACCAATAAATAACAACCGAGCGAGGACCCTTGTTGAACATGTGTGCCTACATCACAAGAAGCAAATCTGACTCATCTGCTATTCAGATCGCTTTGTTTAGAAATCAACTGCCAGAGCTAAAATAGATGGGGAATTTATGCAAATAAAATATTTCCCAGTGGGATTATTGTATTAACCAGAAAAAGAATAAAACTTTCACAGTTTATAAAGTTTGCAGTGTTTTTGTTACCAATTATGAAAAATAGTAATTTAGAGTTGATCAGAATCTGATAAAAAATATGATCTGGAAACCCGGGTTATGAGTTTGTACAGATTTCTCAGAGATTGAAAGCACCGAAATGCATCTTTCTGCCTTTCTGCCATACAGTATGTCCATGTATGACTGTTGAGCTGAGAGGTAGATAGTTTTGGAGGAGAGATTCAGGGTCTTGCTTCTGTCATGGGCTGAGTAAACTCTTGTTCATGGAAGAAGCATAAACTGCCATCTTTCTGAAGGTTTTGGGGGAGGGAAAAAGAACTCTATTTATTTAATCTGAATTTAACAAATTCTGCCTGGTTTTTTTGTTTGTTTTTGCAACGCCTGCCTGTATTCTGATTGAGGGTATGTTTGGGGTTGTTTTAGAGAATCCAAGACCTTGAGTCTAATGCTTTCTTGGATTCTGATTCCCTATGCTGAGTGTTCTTAACATTCTGCAGTGCATAACTGAATTAATTCACTCAATGCATAATGGATCTAGAATCATTTTATCCCCAAACCCGAAAGCCTCCAAAATAAATGCTGCTCTTTATCTGTGTTACATGGAAAATAAATATTTCCAGTTAATCTAGAAAATAATGTTTCTTAAGTGCTTTAGTAGTCAGTAAAGATATTTATAACTTAAAGATATTCTATAGCTTATTATGTAAGGATATCATATCCCTATTAGTTTACATGCCACTAATACATGCCATATAATAGTATGTAAGACATGGAAACGAGCAGAAATGACCCCAAATGGGAAATTATCAGTCTGTTGGGATAACATACTTGTCAAAGGAGACATTTGGTTTTAGGGGTGATGGTTGGAAAGTGATTGTGGAAAGTGGACATGAACGTCATTTATAGACCACTGTAGTCCTCCCTTTCCAGTTCTAGCTTAATCAGTACGTAGGGTTGGTGTGAATAACTGCTGGATTTCTGGGAGTTTTGTGACAGTGAGGGAGGGAGAGGGAGAGATAGGACCAATATGGAGACAGGAGACAGAGCCCTTGGCTCTCAGTTGGCACTGGAGAAAGGGAGGGCGCCGCCCACTGGTTTCAGGATCACCTGTGGCTCTCCCTCAGCTCAGAGAGGCTAACGATCAATGAAAGACTGTACGGTGAACCACATTGATTTTCCCTCAGAAGAAGCCAAGAATCAGAGAAGCTGTCTCTACTGTGGTCTTTATGACATAACAGCTAGTACACTATAGGTGCAATAATGTCTTCCAGAAGCTCCATATTTCCCAGTGTTAAATGCTAATAGCCTCATATATCTTTATATATATGTGTATATATATATATATATATATATACACACATATATATAAAGAGAGAGAGACAGACAGATAGAGAGAGATAGGTAGGTAGGTAGGTAGGTAGGTAGATAGATAGATAGATAGATAGATAGATAGATAGATAGATAGATAGATAGATAGATAGATAGATAGATAGATGATAGATAGATAGATAGATAGATAGATAGATAGATAGATAGATAGATAGATAGATAAACAGATAGATATCCCTGGCTTTGAGCAGGGAATGAAGAGATGAGGGGAAGGGCAAAGAAAACACAGCTTTCCACAGGAGTGTTGGGTTGAGGTAGCTCAAGTGAAACACATTGTGAATGATGATGTATACATTATTCTATGAATTTAAAAGCACCATCAACCCATTTGCCCTGTGTCCCAGCAAATACACATTATAAATTGTTGACACTATTTTCTGTTTTCAGTAATTTTTCAATAGTAGTCAGATTGAGAATAGGTTCCACAAGTCACAGATTTCAATTTGCTGGCTCGTTAAAAAAAATCTAACACTAGGGCTGGGATGTAGCTCAGTGGCAAAGCGCTTGCCTAGCAAGTGCAACGTCCTGGGTTCGATCCCCAGTACCAAAAAAGAAAAGACAAAAAAAAAATACAGTTAAAAAAATACAGTTAAAAAAAAAATCTAACACTGCTTAGATTTTTTTTTGGAAAAAGCTGTAAGCCAATTATGAAAATTATACAAACATTTCCTCCTAATCATTGTTACTTGTTTCTTAAGTATGAAATGTTATTTGATGAATATTTTACAAGCATTAAGAAACATTATTCAATAATGAATAATTATTCATTATTCAACTTTGAATTGCTTTGAAAAGATTTCAAGAAACATTATTTGAGAAAGAAAATCTTTCAGAAATCTGTGTTCTGTAAGGGGTCAAACATTGTGACAAAAAATACCCACCCATTCTCATTCTTAGCATCTTGTGATTTACCCACTGAGACAGTCTGCTAACTATTAAATCTCCAAAGGATCACCTCAGAAGAAACTGTGGCTGCAAAACCTATTAGACTCTAGGCATCTAGGCTGCTTTAATGATGACACAGAATTGTCACAAAATTGAATGGTCTATCTTGTGGGTTCCTGTAGGGTTACTGTAGTCCTAGTTTATGAGACAAATGCATTATATTCTTTGAATTCTTAAAAACCACCATTGTTAGGGACAATGAGCACTACCACAAAGGCTTAATAACAGGACGATTTGAAGAGTATTGTGATTATGTATAAGACAATTTAAAGAAAGCAACTTATTTGATACAGTTCCCCTTGTATTTCCATAGCCACGATATTCCAGGGATGATTTAATTCACTCTTTAAAGAGTGAACTTGAGCCTGTGGCTCATGCCTGTAATCCTAGCTATTAAGATTGGAGAATGGAGGTTCAAAGGTCATCCAGTCAAAAGCCCTCATGACATGTCTCCAATTAACCAGCAAAAAAGCTTGAAGTACACCTGTGGCTCCAGCGATGGAGAGCTAGTCATGAGCAGAAAAGCCCAATGAGAGTGCTGGGCCCTGACCAAAAGCCCCAGGGCTTGGACTCCCTGCCTCCCCCGACCACGAAGAACCTTGAGTGTTTTTATGCTGGCCCTGGGGTTTGAACTCAGGGACTAGGCACTGTATCTGAGCTTTTTTGTTCAAATCTAGTACTCTACCAACCATGTGGCACACAGCTCCGCCTCCAGCTTTGAAGTGGCTGATTGGAGATAAGACTCAGGCACTTTCCTGCTCAGTCTGGCTTTGAACTGAGACCCTCAGATCTCAGCCTTCTGAGCAGCTAGGATGACAGGCGTGAGCCACCAGCGCTGGCTCAAGTGTCGAGTTTTAAACATGGAAATTTTGTCATACCTCTCTGAGGTTAGTGGTAGTTTTAATAGCTTATTCCACCTTTATTATTATTTATATGTATTTCTGTACATGTATTATTGATAATCCTATGTCAAATAATAATCTGGAGGCACAATTCATGCTTAAAAGGGGAAAACTGAATGGATGATTTTTAATTTTTTTTGTCAGTTTTTCTTGTTATTCCAGAACACACATGTATATTTTGTTTGTGTGTATGTGTGTATGTATGTATGTATATAAATTCAATTGTTTCTAAGTGTACAATTCAGTGACATTACGTATATTCACAGATGCAACCATCCCTACTCTCCATCAGCAATAACTCCCCAAATTCCACCCACCTAACCCTGGTGACCTCTACTCTGTTTTCTCTATCTATGAATTGGCCTACTTCAGGTTTCTCATGGAAGCAGAACCAGATATTTACCCTTGTGTGTCTGGCCTGTTTCACTGAGGTTCATCCATATTATTACATTCTCAGACTCTCACCCCTTTCCCAAGGACTCATTGCAGTCTATTATGTAGGCGTATACCCAGAGTGCAATATGTGTGCCTAAGTTTTGTTCATCTGTTATCAATCATAAATCAATGTTAATATTAATCAGTTGCTCTCTCTCTCTCTCTCTCTCTCTCTCTCTCTCTCTCTCGTGTGTGTGTGTGTGTGTGTGTGTGTGTGTGTGTGTGTGTGTGTGTGTGCTGGTCCTGGGACTTGAACTCAGAGCCTGGGCATTGTCTCCAGACTTTTTTGCTCAAGGCTAGCAGTCTATCACTTAAACCACAAGCCTACCTCTGGCTTTTTGGTGGTTTATTGGAGATATGATTATCATGGGTTTTCTCAGCCCAACTAGCTTCAAACCACCATCCTCAGATTTTGGCCTTTTGAGTAGCTATGATTACAGATATAAACCACCAGTGCCCAGCAATTGTAACCTATTTTAGAATGTACTTGCAAACACATGAAGTCACCATAACCATAATATTCCATATGCTATCGCAGATGTCTTACTTGGTAAGCACTTTGTCTAACTTTATAACATACTCTCCTTTTTTCTCAATGATTCCAATCTTTTAAGACGTATGTTTAAAGACTTATACGTCTTTTGGATTGACACAGCAACAAGAAATAAAGAGTATATATCCAGGTTCATCTGGAGATGAATACATTATAAACTGGCAAATGAATGATGTATGTGAGAAAGAGCACATCACTTGTTGCTCGATATTTGTTGCATGTTTTTTGCAAGGAGTTGGGGAGGAAAATAGAGATGATGGTGGTTGCAACATGGGGTGGTTGTAAAAATTAAGTGAGACAATATGTTTGTCACGTAGTGTGGTACTTGTCTGAGTTCCAGGCTTTTTTTTTTTTTTACTGACATGGCGGTTCTTTTCATATTGAAACACACCTGTTTCTAGGAAAGTGGCATGGTGAGTGAGCAGGCAGTTTTGAGGCGATTTGAATCTATTTTCCTGTTGCAAACATGGGCCCAGAACAGTAAATTTGACGCTTCCCTTCCCTTAATATGGCCTACTAAATAGCTGGTGATTGTTCTAAAACCAAACTTCCGAAGGATTCGTATTTAGTCCAGTTTATACATACAATATGCACAGTTCTACATTCCCTTCTTTATGAGATTAACAATTGCTGGTTAGTGGTGTTGGTGGTGTTGGTGGTGGTAGTTTGTGTGTGTGTGTGTGTGTGTGTGTGTGTGCATGTGCACATGCACTAAGAGTAAAGGCATGCGTGCGCTGCCCCTTAGATTTTTGCTCAGGGCTATCCCTCTACCATTTGAGGCAGCTTGCTCCCCCAATTTCTGTGTTATACACACCTGTAGAAATACATATCAAACGGACTAATTCTGTTAAGCTATTTATAAGCTTTACAAATAAAATTCTAAAAAGCTATTAAGAGATGATAGCTTTCGAAACCAAATTGAAAATGATCATTTCCCTATTAGAAAACACCCCAAGGAATCAAAACCAAGTTGGGACGTTCAGTGTGTTTCACGTTGGTATTTTAGGGTCTTTAGTGCCTAACCTTCCGTGCCAGGCAATGTTACAGGACTTCTGGACAGATTGGGAAATTTGTATTCTAAGTAGCTCATTGTAACACTGTGAACCTGTGCTTTGGTTTATCTGAATTAGTGATTGTCTGATATGCAAATGAGGTAGAAGAGGCTGGCGGAGAAGCTGTGGGGGCTGCTGACCCCATGGGTAGCTGATTCAGTGATATGGGAAATGAGTCTCTCTTCTACTGGGCAGACTCACAGGGCTGAATAGAACACAGCGGCCTGCTTTGTTTCCCACTCTCGCTCCTGTTCCAGGCTCTCCTTTTCTGACTGTGCTCAAGGATCTCACCGTGTCAGCATATGAAGATACAGACATCAAGACTGACATCTCCACGTGAGTGACTCCTGCCATTATGTCATGAAGACATGGATGGCGTGAGCTGCATGTGTTTCTGTAGAACACAGAAATGGATAATGCTTTGAAATTTCCACAAACTTCCTCTGACTGCTACTGAGGCGTCTAAATAAATACGTGCAGGGCATCGACATTACTCATCGTGATCCTACCACACTTATTGGTCAATGGCGGAATTTCCATGTATGGGGTATTAGGATTTTAGGTTTTGTAGCAGTGAGGGTTGCTGCTAATAATATGATTTCTTGGGACAAATAGGCATGCATAGGATAGACAGAAACTGGAAGCAACAGAGAAATGTTGATGGCCGTATTACCGTGGCCCATAGGTAAGGAATAATTTGGAAGTTGGGTATCTATCTCTGACACTGGGTGTCTATTCTTTGGGCCTTAGTTTATTTAGGAAACTCTCACTGGGGAGATTATATAAGCCAGTCTGTGCTGGATATTAGAACACTTCGGAACCTAAGTGCTGAAGACCACAAGATCCCAGTGTTTGGCTCCTGATCGTGACCTGGTTCTCGCTGCTCTTGAAGCTGGTTCTCTCATACATTCATGTCCAGCTGCTCTGTTAGCGAGCCTGGCCGCCAACAGTGCCCTGAGGCATCGGTCGTTAGGTCCTTGGTGTCATTTCTCATCCTCCTGCAACATGACTCGGGTTTGTGCTGAAGGCAGCTAGGCCAGTCTCCAAAGGGAGCAAGCAGAAATGTGCACGGTGCCCGATAACCTGGCTCGGAATAACCACTCCATCTCTTCCGACACTGACTATTCACTCGAGAAAATCCCAGCGCCAGCCCGGATTGGAGAGGTATGGAGCTAGACTCCACCTCGATGCAGAAAACATTGCCACATCATGTTTTTATTATGTAGTACAGGGGAAAGAATATCACAGCCATTCTCAAGATCGATCCAAGAAGAAATGGGTGGTTTGATATCTGGGATCTTTCCAGGTCTATGAGAAAGTCAATCACCATTTTGAGCTAAACTTATTCTAACGGTCTGCCAAGAATAAGGAAATGTCAGGTGGTCCCCTAAGAAGCTCTGGTAAAACCCATTAATAAGCAGGGCCCCCGTGTGCTTTGTGGAAGTATGAGGGAGTTCTAAGGAGTTGGATATCTTAGGGCAAGCAGGAGTTTTAAGATGGGCTGGGAGTTGGAAGGGTCTCAAACCAGTACTGAAATTGTGGCTCGAGCTAGCTAGTAGTGTTCTTGGGTAGCAAGGATGCACTGAGTAAATTAAAACATATGCAGAAATAAGAGTTAGGCTGGATGTTGCCATGCACGATTCTGTCTTGAATCTGTACAAAATGCTGCATGCTTATTTCTTATATTTAATTTGCCTGTAAGCTAACTAAAACAAATTGCAGTGAAGTGTAATGTTTTGAAATAATCCCATAGTTTTCAAGTGCTCTTGAGCAATAGGACGCAACAGGGCTCTATGTGCGTTTCTCCTCTGACTTAACACATATTGTGTTTGCCGCCTGAAACGGTTCTCTTAATTGATACTTGGCTTGATATCCTTTTAAATTATTAAAGATTGGAGGCGCTCATTAAGTAAAGAGATTAAAAGACATGGTAGACATAGCTAATTATTAAAGGCCCAAGAAGGGACATGAAATGCATTTTATCTGAGGCTTTAGTGGATTGTTAAAGTAAATGAATGGTTTAGTGATAAACCAGTCGGAGTTAATCAATTGAGCAAAACTATAGGGAAGCACTTTGAGTCTAGGTTTGAAGGGTTTATAAGTAATCACAGTGAGAGATTTACAGTTGCTCCCCATTTCTTTAGCTTTTGCCTGTTGAGCTGCTAATTGGTCAGGAAATTGGGTTCAAGCTCTGGAGTTAATGGTGACAGGACCATGACTGCCCCCCAGGTCTTGAAGAAGAAGGTGTGCCTTGCTAACTAACCTCTAGCAGGTGACATGTTGGAGTGAGCGTTTCAACCTGGGGATTTCAAGGCCGCCAAGATTCATTTTGGAGGCAAAGAAGCTTCGAGGAGGTCTATTTTCACGTTCCTCCCTTCCTGAGCTTTTCCACCTCTCAAGTGCTCCTTTAACTTCCAATAATGAGCAGCAGCGGGTGTATTATTGTTGCTTGCTTACTAGGAGGGGAATGTTGATGGTTGACATAGCCACCGCTGGCCCAGGAGATTAACAAAGTGATCCAGAGATTTTCACCACTTAAAAGTCACCGGTTCAACTGCAGCTCAGCTAGGTAATGAGTTCAAGCTATTCTGGCCTGTCGGCTGTTTGGAGGCCTATGAGAAGTGAACTATTTCTCAGTTCACCTCCAGACGGGGGCCATACTGCCGCTGTGGATTGCAAAATGTCATCTCTGTTGGAATCCTGCATGGCAGTAAGGCTCTGCGTGGAGTCGTCAGCACCAACGCTAAA
>NW_027204048.1:20728059-20805559 GCF_024711535.1 Dipodomys merriami
TTTGTTAACTATTTAAACAATTCTTATACACTTTTTTAAAAAATTACTTCCCCTTGCTCTCTGTTTGTAATAAGATTAATTATGTGAGGTGCACTGCTGCTTATCCCCATGAAAGAAAATCTAAAACGAGGGATTTCAGCTTCAAGAAGGCTATTTTGTCCTGTTTCCGATGTTCTAAAGGGATTAATTTACCATATCGTATAGCCCTGGAAGACTGTGATAATTGAAAACATCCATATTCATTGCATGTTCAAAGGGATCTGTCTGACTTTGTAATGTAAAAAGTGCATTTTTAACCTGAACGGGGACCTGCATCTGCTATTGCTTAATCCTATTAGTCCGACAGTTCCAAAGCTTTAGTGTATAATCATTAGCTTGTGTTAATCCTGAGACATGCCTCCAGCTTCAGCCTGTCAGAAGGAATCCCTGCAGGGAAAATGTGGAGGTGCAGATAGCACAACACCAACTAATCTTATCTTAAATGCTAGCAGCAGCTTCTATCTGTGAGAGCCAGGGAATTAAAAACAAATTTTTATGGGTATTGGATAACAGGGTCTCTCTCTCTCTTTCTCTCTCTCTCAGTCTGTCTTTCTCTCTCTCAATCTTCTCCCCCTCCCCCAGTTTCATGGATTTTTTTGTTAGAATGATAGAGTGAGTGAGGTTACCAATGACAGCGCAGTGATTGAAAAGAGGAAGAGTACTCAATGTTTAAAGATACTGTTTCAGCAGTCCAAGCTCCTTGCTCAGCCATGTAGGATAACTTCCCTGTCCTCTGTCAGGTTTACTCCTTGACGTCATGAAGTCAAGCCAATCCCCTGCTTGTGTCGCTGTGGATTATTAAACGAGATGACAGGAGGTGCCTTGGAGCTGTCGCCGACTCCCGTGCATGTCGTCCTCAGAACCTAAGATCTGGGTTCCCAGGTGGAGATGAAAGGTTCTCTGAACAGAGAAGTAAATCGCCGTCGTCTGCCAGCTGTCCATGCTTCTGTGGATGAGACAGAAAGTAGCCAGAGGAGTTAGGAGGAAGAGAAGATTTGAGTGTGTGGAGGGCACCGAGGGGTGTATAAAAATGCTGCCACTGTGTAGAATTTTCAGCCGTGCATGCAGAGCAGGGGATAGACAATGGTGCTATACTTGCTCTCCTCATCAGACTTTGCCCTCTATTATTAGATCAACTGTAGAGGTTATTTCTAAATCCAGGCATTTTTTTGGCAATAACATGAATTCTGGCACCATGATGGAGGTATATGCAACAGATAGTAAAGACAGATTCTCTTAATGCGCCTGTGTCCCATGCTACTAGTCAGATATTATCAGTGATATGCAAGATGAAGATGTTCTTCATATGTCCCATTGAATGACCTTCCCACTTATGACAGTGATTTGAATCTTCCTTTTGAAATCTATTTAACTAAAAGAATGAGATGTATTAAAGACAAGCATAGGTGGATTATAGTTTAGGAACTATGTTTGGTGATATGATATTCAAATGGTTTTGATGAATTATCATACCATTGTATAATTACAACATTCCTCTTTTTATGATCAGGTAGCTAAAGATGAGTAGCTCTCCATGCACAGCTGTGGAGGAAAGAATGGCCACATTCTTCCATTCAAGGATGGTACAGATCCTTCCATGAAGAGCTAGCACGTTAGGTAACACATTATTCATTCATGGAGTTGCGACCAGGGGTTGCGTGTTGCTGTACCTCCAAAAGTCATCTATGGACATCCTCAGCCCTATTATGGTGGTGTGGGGGACCTTCGAGGAAGGCACTGGACCCTAAGATTGGAAGAGTCCTCATGGAAAAGATCCCCGATTTCTCTCTGACCCTCTTATGACCGTGAGGAGCTGGGGTAGGAAATCAGTCATCTACAAGTCCTGCGTGCCCTTCACCCCAACCTAATCATGCTGACAACCTGGCTGTGGACCCCTCAGGCTCCAGACTCTGAGGAGTAATTTACGTTAGCGTCGCTGGTATAGAACCTGGGCCACGGTGCTGTGCGATCACAGCCCAGACTAAGATATAAGAAGTGAGCTGCGCCACAAATAATTCCTCTAAGAAGTCGAAAAGCTAAAAGCAAAGAACAGATTGGTGAATATTTTAAAGGGCAACTAACAAATAATCAATTAGCTTTCATTTTGGTAAATTTTATTCAATTCACTTACTAATTTTGAATTTTCTCCTCTGTTTATTATACTTCCTGAAGAGAAACACACACACACACACACACACACACACACACACACACACACACACACACACACACACCATGTTATTTATTACTTTATCTCCAAGAACATGTGTGGGAAAATTCCTGCAATTAGATTTCAGGTGTCAGGTGGACAAGAATTATCAAGTGAACTAATGGTAACTTTCCATTTTCCATTTCCTCATAGATCCCTAATTTGGCTGTTTCAATGCAAGGAACCTGCTGACTTAATTAATTCATTAATTTTAAAACTAGGAATTCAGTACACAGATGATCAGACAGTGTTAGCCACCATCACCTAACATTTGTTCAACCTGGTATGTGCCATGCACCTTGTGAAAAACTGGGAACACAAGTAAGGATCAGACATAGGTTTGACATTTCCGGAATTTACTCATTCATTTAGGAGAAGCAACATATATGTGTCCACTTACTATAGTGGTAGAAATTATAAGAGAGGGGATTTTGCTGGAGAGGAGGAAGTGACCTCCTTCGGTGGTTGAACTCTAATTAATCAGTGAGGTGCACGAACGCCGGCCTGTGGACCTCAGCCGAAACAATTTTGAGGAAAGTGGCTTAGGTGGGGCTTCATCAGTTTGAAAATTTGCTTTAATATAAGGCATTTTTTTTCATACGGGCTCTGAGGTTTGAACTCGGGGCCTTGGCACTGTCCCTGAGCCTCTTTTTGCTCCAGGCTAGCACTGTACCACTTGAGCCACAGTGTAACTTCTGGCTTTGAGTCCTTTATCAGTGATAAGAATCTCACATCCTTCTCTAGTTGGGCTGGCTTCCAGCGGTGATCCTCAGAGCTCAGCCTCCTGAGGATTACAGCGTGAGCCACCGGTGCCCAGCTTGCGGCTATTTTCATACACAGCCTAGGATCAGCATTCTAAATATTGTGTCGATAAGAATTGGATGATTGTTTGAGACATTCTAAGCATAAGGCATTGTATTTCCAATGAACAAGATGTTCATACTTCCATTGATAGGTCTTTATGGATGATCTTACATAGGATATTAGGTAGATACATTGTAGATAAACCCCTGAGTGAAACAATTTAACAACAGGCAAGATTGATCTTGGCTTTCAATTTCAGAGGGTTCACTCCCTAGATGCCTTGGCACTATTGCTTTGAGCCTGAGGGGAAGTTGGGCATCATGACAGAGACTGTGGGAGAGATTGCTTGGCTCATTGTTACGGCAGCCAGGAAGACGAGAGGGGACCGATATGAAAGGGCCAGTGCAAGGTCTACCCTTCACAGCCATTCTCCTGGAGCTCAAGTTCCACTGTTCCACCACCTACCCAGAGCCTACTAGGAGTTTGAATCCACCCATGGGTTAAATCGTTGATGATGTCAAGGTCTTTAAGATCTAACTGTTCATGGACGCACCTGCACAAACACATACAAAGGTGTGTTTTACTAATTTCACATGCGTACTTTTACCCAGTAGTGTTGACCATCAAGATTAGGCATCACTCATAGATTGATGTATTTTTTATCAGCAATTTATTCATTTAACTTACGTTTTTAAGCTGATTATTTTTTTCCCCTGTGAGACTGTTTCTATGTTCTAATGAATTTTAGGAATCTAATTCTTGCTTTCTACAACAGGTCATATGTAACACTAATATTTATTGGTACTCTGACACAGAATGCGCAAATGCTTATTTGTAATAGATAGATTCTATCTGCCTCTAATTGTGAGTTCAAAACGAATCAAAACAACCTGAACTTGCTCAATATCCTTTCAATTTTTTAAAACTCTATTTTTGCTGCCATATAGAACTTTCTGTCTAAAAAAGATACCTTAGGCTTGTCATAATGTTCAAAGAGAAATTGTCCTTAAACCTGATCATTCTAATGAGATTTTTTTAAATCACGAGGTTGTGAAATGGTCTCGCTTGTTTTCTTCCTGATTATCTTTGTGTAGAGAAATTTCAGAGCTGGGAATAAGTTTTACCAAGTAGGAATACTCCTGGTTTTGTTTTCTCCAAAAGGTACCTCATTAAGCAGTTTTCTGGGAACTCTGCATTCAACATTCTGGATAAATCTCACATAATGTTCTTTTCAGAATTATCTTTTGTGTGTGTTTCTTCAACTACGTGCAACCTGGCTCAATGAAAGATTCTTTTGGTCCTGGTTCTTTGTGGAGGCAGAAGGGAGCTCAAGAGGCCACTAAATGTAGATGTGACGATGCACAATCCAGACAACGGAAGGTTATTCTAGGAAATAAGCCACAATGAGCGAATATAAATATACAAATGTTAGAGTTTTGTGGCATAGAGAAAATGCTCATCATTCTGCATTAATTCATTGCCTGGTATTTCCCAGTTTTGTTGTTGTAAGAAATGAATCACGGAGGGAGTTAGGGGCAGGATAATGTGAAAACACCTGTGTTCACTACCGAAGGAAAGAATGAAAATAACTTACACAACTTTTAATTCTTCCAGATGTGGTAACTGCTCTAAATGTCCAGCTACAAGAAACAGGGGTCTCAGTGTGCATAGTGGTACGCACCACCATCTAATTACATACCTGGGACTATATACCTGTAACACAGACACGTAAACATCCAAAGGACTGAGACAGGAGGTTCACAGGTTCTAGGCAAGGCTGAGCTGTGCAATCAGATCCCGTCCCACAAAACAAGAAACACCAACAAAAGACTGGGGTATCTTCGCACCAGAAAAAAAAATAGGAGCAGAGTCGCTCCCTCTGTTCCTCACCACCCCCAAACGAGATGTACAATGTGCCTGAGGAATATTAAATTATTCAGGGCTTCTTGACTGACAATCAATTAGTTCCATCATCATCTATGAGTCCTGACTTTTCTCTTTTTCTACACTTGATGGCTCTAATACCACGTGCCCCTTTTACTTTGGGGATGTTATATAAATCCAAACTGTTGGTAGCAATTAAATAATTCCCAGGGCCTCAGTTTGCTGGGAAAGACAGCAGAGAAGTGATGAGAAGACCATCTGCTTTGTGTCCGAGACATGCCTGCTGGTGGTGCCCTGCCCGGGCTTGGACGAAATAATTGGACTCATTAGGGTGCTGCTCCGTCACCTATTCTTTACTCTGAAGAACCCATAGGTTAATTAGGCACGGTTTCTGGCTGTTTTTTCTCTGTGTGGTTGTTAAGGAGGGAATGGACATAAACCTGATAATTAAATTTTTCATTTTTTTTAAGCAATACAGAATGACAAAGTACCTTTGTCTCTAAAAAACCAACAGGCTTTGTAAAACAAATACCTTGTATCAATCATTCTGAAAATATTCAATTCTGATTGAGATGCTTCTAGGAGGGTGACAAAGTTCAGTGTCCTCACACACACCTAGCTGCTTCACGGACAGATGGGATTAATCCAAGGGGGGTCATTTCTGGCTGCCTAAATATCTAGACTTGTTCTAAAAATACTGTTGCTTGGGACTGATCTCAGAACTGTTGTTCAAGAATGGTTGAGTCATTCTAACTCTAGCTGGGGGTGCTGAAAAATAAACAAGAGTCCAAATCTGAATTTTGATTCCTTGGGTTTTATTCGTCATGTAACCGTGTACAAATTATGTCATCTCTCTAGTTTCGAGTACAGTTGTGGTACTAGATAAAAGGAACACTGGCTGGGCTTTGCAAAGTATGAAAGGTAATAGCATATTCTTATCACTGATTATTATTATAGATTCAGAGATAGTATTAAATCCCATGTTTAATGGTTTTTAAAGTAGTATGAAAGAAGTTAAATGAATATGTTAGTAGACTGTCTGTCTGAGCATCTAAATGGAGTGACCACAGGCTGAGAGTTTCTCTTTTTCACTCAGCTACCCTACAGTCATAGTAAGTAGTGTGCAGCAGGGCACCAGTGGCTCACACCTGTAATCCTAGCTACTCAGGAGTCTGAGATCTGAGGTTTATGGTTCAAAGCCAGCCTGGGCAAGAAAGTCCGTGAAAGTTTATATACCAAAAGGGAAGATGAATAAGCAGAAGTATAATACTTTGTATTTTGGTGTTGTTTTGTAATTCAGTCAGCCAATGCCTGCTGGAGGAAGTATTCAGTAAATGCTAATGAAATCTCCTCATGTCAGAGGCAAGAACCAAGGTAAAGGAGCTGGAGAGCTCAACCTATGCAGGTCTGCTCTTGGCTCACCTCTGTCTGTGCTGAAGGACAGCAAGGAGCTTCTCTGCATGTACAACGGCCTTGGAAAGCTTACCCTTGACCTCAGCCATTCTCCTGGTTAGATTTGCTTTAAAGCTAATCTATGGCTCTGGGTTCTCTCCAGGGTGGACAGGGCGCTACTCCAAATCATGATTTCTGAGCTTAGTGTAACCCACACGCGCTGCCAGGGCGTGAAACACCTTGGCTTCCTGAGAATCTGCCTCACCAAAAATCCTGGGAGCCAGGCCAGACTCCTTCAGGTCTTTTCTGGTCTTGCTGAGGAATTGGTTTTGAGCCAGAACCTATTCCAAGATGAGAGTTGAGTAGGGCTTGGCCCAAACACCAGCTAGCTCTCCTATCATGACTTTCCTTTGAAGGTTCAGAATATCATAATTAATTGGGAGGGGGACATAACACAATTCATCTGCATGAGAAAATTTTAACATCTGACCACGGAAAGGCAACTGTACTCTTGGTAGCTTACTGACATTGATTAGTGGCATTCTATCATGCTACCTAGTGGATTACCAAACTAGTCTTGAATTTGCTTGTGTCCTTAAAACCAGGAGGGGTTCCTAGTTTTAATGAGAGCAAAAACAAAATAAATTCTAAAGTCCCTTTCCAATAAGAGTCTCGGTGTTTGCCTTCGTCCCTGGGCCATCTCCTCTGCAGGCTGGCGGCTGGGTCCCGGTGCCTGGCATTGGCTCCGCGGCTCCTGGGAAAGCTGGGAAGGGGCTGCTCACGACTCTACCTCGTGTCGAGGATTGGGTAACGGCAGGTATAGACATGATCGGATGGAGGGGGAGTAGTGGACATAGTCAGGGGACGCCCAGGGGTGGGCAGAGGAAGTAGGCCTTAATCCATTTCATTTCCACGGAAGTTTGCCTTTCCACCCAATTCTGCAGAGAGAGCTAGTGTTTGTAATTCAGGCTTGGAGCGACTTCTGTTAACTCTGCGAGCTGCTAAGTTCTTCATGGGTAGTTCAAAAATAACTATAATACAACCATATTTAGGAGAACCAATAAGCCATCAAAAAGTCAGTTTTGCATGATCTTTACCTATATCTTGCTTGAGTTCTACTGACTGCAAGCTCAACACATATCAGTAGTGTAAAAGGGAACGTTTCCCTCATATTACTAAATGGCTTATAGATTTGCACTCTTTTTGTATGTTTTTCATTGTAAAAAATAATAGTATACAGAGGGGTACAGTTCCATGAGTAAGGTCATGAGTCCATTTCCTATGGAGCATTGTTACCCCTCCTTTGTTTTTCCCCTACCATCCCTTCCTTCCCTACCTCCCCAAGTCCCCTCCCCCCAAAGTTGTAAAGTTCATTTTCAACATAGTGTCTTGTACATCTTATTGTTACAATGGGTCATCCTGTATCCTTGTTTTAGCATTTTGTTATTTCCCTTCCCCTCCCCAAATTAGAAAAATGTATATACAAGATGCAGGGCACCGACGTCAAATACAGTAAAAACAGAGGTTAAATCGTGGGAAAGAACATACAAACAAACAAACAAAATTACATAATACATTATAAGTATGTTAAAAATAATAGCAATAAAGAAAAAACAAGTTGTGTCCCTATCTTAAGGTTCATTTTGCTTAACATCATCTTATATGGTCATATGTACATAGCTTTTGACCTTTTCTGCTTGTCCTAAACTTATACTAGTTATTGCAAATAAGGGAAACTATGCCTCCATCAGAAAGAATGACATTGTTAGGAAATGGAAAGACTTGGAAAAAATTATATTAAGTGAAGTAAGCCAGGCCCAAAGAAACATAGGTCCCATGGTTTCCCTTATTTGCACTCTTTTAAAGAAGTGTGTGTGTGTGTGTGTGTGTGTGTGTGTGTGTGCCAGTACCAGAGCTTGAACTCAGCTCACCCATATTTTTTCCTCTCAAGGCCGGCACTCTACCACAAGAACCACAGTGCTATTTCTGTTTTTTTTTTTCTAGTGCTTAATTAGAGATAAGAATCTTATGGGTTTTCCTGCCCAGGCTAGCTTCGAACCAGGATTTTCATAGCTCCACCTCCTGAGTAGTAAGGATTGTAAGAATGAGCCACTGGTGCCCTGCTGAGTTTTAAATTTTTTTAAGATCACCATTTTACTATCACTTCCTTTTTTGTTTTATGATGTTTACCTAAAGGCTGAGTTTTAAGCTGAGAGGAAAAGTGAAGTAAAAACATGCTCTTCTATGAGGAGTGTATGATTTCATGGGATAATGACCAGGAAACTCACCAGAGCTCTGCAAATACTTCCAACTGTCTATGGGAGATCATAAAGGACAATTTAATGGTACTGTGAAGAATGAACTACAAATACACAGTTCCTAAGTGAGAGTGTGTAGATGGTTGAGACTAAAAAAAAACCAACAAAACAAAACACTAAGGAAAAGCTAGGTACATTTGTAGTAGCTGCTAGTCGTGACAGAGTAAAGAAATCTATTATTAAGTTATGAGTTAGTATGAAATAGAATACACCAAGATAGCACTTCGTTGGCATAACTAGAAGGTACGTAAAACATTGGAATTTTTTCTGGAACTATAAGCTAATTAGACCTCTGATCTAATTCTTATTCTTCACTAACAACCATCTGTGTGAAGTGGGCCATATAACTTGATTTCCTCATTCTCACTCTCCTCTTGCAGAAGAATGGTATAAAAATGAAGAGCCTAATTACTTTTTTTCTCATGAAAATACATTGTATGTTTTGTTTCCATGGATTCTTCGATTTTTCTGAGGAGCTAACTACAGAAAAGTTCATATGGGAAAAATGAGCACTAGCACTAGTCTGACTTTCTTGATCATAAAACTCTCATTTTCCCTCTTTTGAATTTTTTCTTCCTTAATCATTTAGATCGATGACATATGCATGTAGTCTTGTCGTTAGAACTTTGTATTTAAATTTCGACATATTGTTTTATAATTTTTACTATCATTTTTAGTCTTTCCATATCATGTGGTAATATCAATGTTTTGAACTAAATGAAGATCTTCTAAATACAGGTACAGCAGAATCCAGTCGTGGTGGCACATGCCTGTAAGTATAGTTGAAGCAGGAGATAGGGGGTTCAAAGTCAGCCTGGCTACCTAGCCAACCCTGTCTCAAAATAATTAAGTAGTGAATTTAAGTGTGTTGTCTTCTATTTAACATATAAACATTTTAAAATTACCTTCTGAGCATTCAGGGATATAAATTGTAAAATATTTGAATATATTCTCATTATAAAAGAGTTAGGCATAAAGAGATTTGAAAGACACAAGTCGTAGTAAGCATAGTCATAAGGTAAAGATATACAATAGCCTGTTCTATTTTCAATTTCAAGCTTGATGTAAACATTTCCATTCCTTCTCTAAATAAATTTAACTCTGCATGTGTATATTTTTTACACAATTGTCACAATTTTTAAATTATGATAAGTTGTAGTTTTTCTTTCTCTTCCCTTCCTCCCTTCCTCCTTTCCCTTTTTCCCTCCCTCCCTTCCTCCTTTCCCTTTTTCCCTCCCTCCCTTCTTCCTTCGCTCTCTTCCCTCTCTCCCTCCTTTCTCTCTCTTCCTCCCTACCTCCCTCCTTTCCCTTTCTTCCTCCCTGCTCAGATCGCCTCTTAGCAGCTGGTATACTACCACTTAAGCCATGCTTCCATCCTGGATTGTTTTGCTGGTTATTTTGGAGATGAAGTCTTACAGCTTTTTTGGCCTGGGCTGCCTTTGAACTTGGATCTTCTGGATTTTAGCCTCCTAAATGGCTAGGATTACAGGTGTGAGCCACCAGCATCTGATTGTAACTTGTATTTTACATTTACGTTATGGAGATCTTTATAATTCAAGATCTTTCCTAGTTTTAATTATTCAGTGGTATCCCTATATGTTTACTTAACTGTTCTCTGCTAACTTCTTTAACAAAATATATCATGCTGATAATTATTGCATATATATCTTCGTGTACTCATGACATTGTTTAGGATCAGTTCTTGGAAGCCAATCAGAGAGGTAACATGGCTAACAAGCCATCCACAATATATTGATGAACACTGCCAAATTTTTCATCAAAGAATCTTAGCCAATGCAATAAGTCTCACAAATGGTGAATACTACCCTTGTGTCTAATTTTCTCAGTTTAATGTGAAAATGGTATTTTGTTGATATTTAAAATTTCATGTTCCCAATTGCTACTAAAATTACCTTGATTTCAATAGTCCTTCTTTACTTCGTATTTGTGTATTTTTTCATTAAAGTTTTATGTGGTCACTAGTTCCTATTTCATTCCTATCAGCTTCCCATCCTTCAGAAATTTATCATAATTTTGTGCTCATCTCAGTCGAAGCCAAACTTCATATTTCCCAGTAACATTATAAAATATTTTAATTAAAGCAGAATTTTGTCACTTCAATAGATTTTTTTTTAGCTGGGGTAATAGGACTGAGTGAGCTCAGTCCACTCTGCTCCAATAGCTTTACAATGCAAGCTGTTTATGGAGTGGTAAGCTCCTGTCGTTTACATACAAATGCATGATAATGGTGTATGTAATTTGGGGGCTTGGTGGTAGGAGGAGGGAATGAGTAAGAAGGTAAACATGAAACTTCCAGAAATTAAATCATATTCCAAATTGTCTATGATTGCCTAGCCAAAAAGGAGGAGACCACCACTTGTATCATAACAAATGAACTAGCATACAAATGAGAAGAATGCATCAGAATGAATCAGCACAGGACTTCCATCTACCCATCTATCTATCCATCTATCTATCCATCTATCTATCTATCTGTCTATCTATCTATCTATTTATCTATCTATCTATCTATCTATCTATCTATCTATCTATCTATCTATCTATCTATCTATCTATCTATCTATCTATCTATCTATATCTTCCCCAAACACACAACACAAATAAATATTTTTTTCATAGGAAAGATATTTGAAGATAAATCATGTTGAAGTACAGAATCTAGGTGGATTTCAGGAGAAAGAGAGAGACAGAGAGAGACAGAGAGAGACAGAGAGAGGAAGAGACAGAATACTGGGATTTGAACTCAGGGCTTGGGCACTATCTTTTAGCTTTTTCACTGAAGCCTAGCTAGCACTCTACCACTTAAAACAACAGTTTTACTTCTAGCTTTTTGCTGGTTATTAGAATGGCTATAAACAAGAACTCTAATAACAACAGATGCTGGAGGAAATGTGGACAGAAGGGAACCCTGCTGCATTGTTGGTGGGAGTGTAAACTTGTTCAACCACTTTGGAAAGCAGTATGGAGGTTCCTCAAAAGACTCCACATAGAGCTCCCCTATGACCCAGCAATCCCACTTTTGGGCATTTACCCAAATGATCACAAACAAGACCACACTAAAGCTACCAACATGATATGTTTATTGCAGCATTATTTACCACAGCTAAGATATGAACCAACCCAGATGCCCCTCAGTAGATGAATGGATCAAGAAAATGTGGTATATATACACAGTGGAATTCTATGCCTCCATCAGAAAGAATGACATTGCTCCATTTGTTAGGAAATGGAAAGACTTGGAAAAAATTATATTAAGTGAAGTAAGCCAGGCCCAAAGAAACATAGGTCCCATGGTTTCCCTTGTTTGCAATAGCTAGTATATGTCTGAGAGAAGCAAAAAAGGTCAGAAAAGTTGATGTTAGGGAAATGAACCCCAAGATAAGGATTCAAATGGTTTTTTTTTTCATGAGATTGTTTCTAGCACATTTATAAGATTATTTCTTTGTTGCTTTGTATGTCCCTCCCCCATGATATAACTCCTGTTTTCACTGTATTTGATGTTGGTATAATTTGTGGAGGGGAAGGGAAAAAACAAATTGTTTAAATAGGGATACAGGTGGACCCATTGCAACAATGAGATGTACAAGTTGTTATGTCAAAACATGAACTTTACAACTTTGGGGGGGAGAGGGGTGGGGGAGGGGAGGGAGGAAGGGAAGGGATGGGAAGGGGAAACAAAGGAGGAGGCAACAATGCTTGATAAGAAATGTACTCATTACCTTGCCCATGTAATTGTAACCAATCTGTACGGTATTTTCACACACATACTGACTTTCCTGTCAGTACTGGCTTCAAACCATACTCCTCAGATCTCAGCCTCCTGAGTAGCTAGGATTACATGTGTGAGTCACTAGCATCTAGTAGGAAGTGTTTAATTGACTGATAGCAACCATCACTGGAAGATAATGTAATTACCTCTAAAAACTAGACAAAAATTCTCTAAATTTTGTAAATAATAATAATATTCTTTGAACTCCTTAAATAGATTTCCCTCCAACCTTGACTAGGCACACTTTAAAATACACTTAAAACAGATAATAAAAATTCTAAAACTTAAAATTATGCATTATATATGTCATTTTAGCAAGCCCGTTTTCAAAGACACAAATGCTAGTAATGCACAATGATGAGCAGTCTGTTAAGATCAATGCAACTTTGGGGATTTTAGTAGTTTGGGTTCACATTCATGCATTAACTTTAGGACAGATTGTAAGTGTAGCAGCATGCTATAGATGGAAGGCTCAGACTTCCTTAGGCTAACCTCAACTGCACGTTAATTTTCTGGAATGTTTAATATACATGGTTTGGAACTTGAATTAGATCTAGGGTGATTGCTAACTTGGCTGCCAGGTCAAAATCACAGATGGGACATTAAAAAAAATTCACAGGTCCAAGTCAGACTCATATGTCATTTCTATTTCCATTCCCTCATTTTGGGGGCTGTGGGAATTTACGGTATTAAAAATATCCTTAGATCACAAGTGATATGTAGCAGAGTGTAAGAATCTGATTTAGAAAACTTCTTGAATATATCAGGGTTTTTATTCACTTATACAAAATGCACTCCATATATTTAAAAATAAAAATAGAACAATCTAGAATTTCTCTAAACATGCTCTCAGATTCCAATTGTAGGCAATTTGATGTACACAAGTTAGTTCTAATTAATTGAACTAATTGTAATTAATGCCAAGAAATAAAACTTTCTTCACAGGACCTAAATGGCTTTAAAATGTCTTTCAAAAAATTTTTTTGAACAGATGTTAGAAAAAGACAAGAGCTAGGTGACAATGATTCATGCTTGCATTTCTAGCTACTCAGGAGGCTGAGTTGAGGTCAGAAAGGAAAGTCTCCAGTTTATCACTAAAAAGCCAGGGTTCTGTGTGGTTCAAGTGGTAAGATGCTAGCTTTGAGCAAAAATGCTAATGGACGGCACCCATGTGCTGAGATCAAGCTCAAACACACACACACACACACACACACACACACACACACACACACACACACACACACACACACACACAGAGTAAAAGGCATAGCATCACATGATCACATGCTAACTGGATTAAAGCAAAGAAAGATATGTCTTGGAAGCGGGAAGCATTTATGCCAGGAAAATAGTTTAAGGATTCTACAAAATATTCTCTGGAGACAAATAAACTGTTGAGAATATTGGTTCTTGGCAAAAATTTAACATTGGTATAAAGCAAAGAGCAAAAGAAGCTGCTACCCTCGTGTCTAATGGAGTTCAGTTACACCACCTCCCTTGGTGTCCTTTGGAGATTGTTTCTAGAAACCCCCTCAGACACCAACCATCCACAGATACTCTAGTCTCTTATGTAAAATGCAATGGAGTTTCAATATAATCTACAGATATATTATTTAAAAATAATTCTATAGACACCTACTTTAAACTATCTCTAAACTATTGGTAATACTTAATACAATGGAAATGCTTAAGTGAGTAGCTATTATGCTACATATTTTTTAAATTTAATTTTATTTGAGAACATACTGTACAGAGGGGTTACAATTACATGGACAGGATAATGCGTACATTTCTTACCAAGCATTGCAGCCTCCTCCTTTGGTTTACCCTTCATATGCTACATATTTTTAAGGACTACTGAAAAGAAAAAGCTCCTAACTATTCAGCACAAGAAAATTCTTTTCTAATTTTTTTCAGTATGTGGTTGATCAAACCTGCGGAGCTGGAGACCAACTCGGCTTCCCTTGAAGTCTTTTCTGATTGTAACCATTCATAGAAGGCCATTTATTTGCAATCTGGACCATTTTATATCTAGCCACAGATGATCTGTTTAACAAAGGCCATAATGAACATTACAAATCCAACTAAGCACAGCAAACGCATCAATCAATGGCTTGTGGTCTACAGATGGCGTGAGATCAGGGCATCACTCAGATGGTTGGACATTGGCCAGTGGCCGGTTTGGCAGCCAGTTCCATAAATTGATTGGATTTTTTTGAAATTTATTTACAAGTATCACTTTCTTGCCTTCACTAGTGGCTCACACCTGTAATTTTAGCTACTCAGGAGGCTGAGATCTGAGTATTGTGGTTCTAATCCAAGAAAGTCTGTGAGACTCTGATCTCCAATTAACTGCCAAAAAAGCCAGAAGTGGTGCTGTGGCTCAAGTGGTAGAGGACCAGGCTTGAGTATAACATTCAAGGACAATCCAGGCCCTGAGTTCAAGCCCTGGGACAGACAGACAGACAGACAGACAGACAGACAGACAGACACACACACACACACACACACACACACACACATGCACGCACGCACGCATGCACACACACACACATCACCTTCTATATCAAGAGAAGCAATCACAATAACAGAAGAGATTTTCAGGCCTTAGCTAGACCATTTTTAAGCCTATGTAAAGTGATGCAATCAGCTGAGGAATGCAGAGGAGCAAAGAAAACCTTTTATGTGATGATGGCTTAGAAATGGGCCTCACATTTAGCCTTTCAGCCCCCTTCAGTAGTGAGTTCAGGTCCCCCAATGACTAGAAGTCCAATAGGACACGAATTATTGTAAGGGTAGAATGGTAATTTTTCTCCTCCTCTAAAAGCAATTGAGACATCCATTCATTCAGTTTCTTGAGGTAAAAGGAAAGAATCAGGCGGGGGAAAAAAACCACCAGGTGACATCTCTGGCACTAACATTTAGTAACTGATAATTGCTGTAACGAGGGCCCTTGAGCTCGACAAATATTATCCAGTAAATTTTAATTAGCACCCAGGGGACTGGAGAGTTCCGGAGAACACGCCTGGGGGGAGCGTCCCCAGCCAGTGGCGATGTGTGCCGCGTAATTTTAGATCAGCCGGCCTGTCAGAGCGGATCAGTGTCATCACACGACTTACCTGGAGGAAAATGCACCTGCTTCTACATGGAAATAAGGTGCATTATCTGTCAATTTGTGCTGCTTCTTTCTACTGCTCCCGAGAGTTGATGGGTAGAAAGTACGAGGGTCAAATCGGAGGGCAGTGGAGGAAAAAGAAGGAGATTCCTGCCACCCTTCAAGGTTGCACACGGCAACTCATGCTGAGTGGATTCCTTTTCAGGTTTTCGTACAGCTGGTAACCCTGCTGGCGGCCACCCCAACAGGAGATAAGCCTTTTGCTCCAAAACTGAGGAGGCTCTTTTACAATGCTAGTGTATTTCTTATTATCATGTTGTACGGAGAATTTTTATTGGTGGTCTTCAGGGTAGGATGAACAATTTGCTGCGGAAAGACTCTGATCCATTATGAGAACTCAAAGCCTAAAACAAAATATTCGCTGGGCATGCTTAGCAACAAATTTGTACAAATCTGCTATCTACATTTTTACTGACTTTCTAAAACAGTTGCCCAGTGCAGGAAATACCTCCTGATTATAAAAGGCAATGCATACAGAAATAGCGAGCTCATATGTATAAACAAACTGTTTATAAGACACTGTGATAAGCAAGCTATGCATGCTATTTTATTGTCCTCACTGAAATGAGTTCAGAGAAACACCCGTACTTGTGGTATACACTTTACTTATAAACTGCCTGAAGATCAAGGATTTTAACACTGAAACACGTGGCAAATGTTTTAAGAGACACCTACAGAAAAGCCTACAGATAGCCATCAAGGAAATGCAAATAGAAGCTAAAATAAGGTATTGCTTTACATCCGCCCAAGGTCTGTTGAATAAGAAAAATGGATAATTACAAAAGTTGATGAGGATGTGCAGAAATTAAAACCCTCATGTACTGCTTGCTGGTGGAAATATAAGATGCTACAACCTCTTCAGAAAATAGCTCTTGAAAGGTTAAAACATTGAGTTACTATTAAAGCCTGCAATTCTATTCCTAAGAGTATACTAATGAGAGTATGCCTAGACCCAAATTTATACATGAATATTCATAGCAACAACACAATAGCAGTACCAACGTATTAGAAACAACTTAAATATTCATCAACTGATGGATGGGTAAACAAAATGAGTACAATGAAATATTATGTAGTCATGAAAATAAATGAAGCACTAAATATGATCCAAGTGCATCATATGCATGTATGGAAATAGAATAGTGAAACTCACTAAAATGAAGAAATGGAAACATGAATAAATGAAGCTCTGTTTTACTTATTTAGCAATCATACCGTTATGTTTAGTCCTTGTTAACCTACCGAATTACATCCATCAGATTATTAATAGTCTATTTAGTAACTATTATGAGAATGTGGGTCAATAAAACACAATTCTATTTTAAAAGGAAGATAATATACAGGATTTCTTGTGTTTTAAAAATAAAGGAATGTAGCATTGATCTATGTGGGTGAATGGTAGATTGGAAGGGAAGAGAGAGAGACAGACAGACAGACAAAGACAGACAGAGACAGAAACAGGGAGCAGATTATTAATTTCCTAGGGCTAGAGAATTGGGACCGTGATGCCTAAGCCATATTGAGCGTCTTTTAAGACACTGAAAAAGTCTAAATTTTGATGGATACTTATCTTTGACTGTATGCAAATTGAGTTGGGCATGTTATTTTGCTAAAGTGTATACTATATAGATTACGTCTCAAAAGCCTGATAAAGAGAGAGAAATCTGGGTGCAGCTCACGCCTCCGAGCATTGTAGCTGGGTAATCTTTACAGGATGAATTTATTTTCAGTTCTGTGTCCCCCACTTGGATGTTATGAATAGTCACATCTTCAGTACACACGCATGAGACATGGGAATTAAAGATTCTGCTAATACCATGCTCAGGCACAACGTGCTTCTAATACATAACGGTAGTCAGTAGAGATGGTTACAAGTGCTGATTTTCATGGTGCAGCTGGTGAAGTAATGTCACCAGAAAGCAAAGGTAAGTTGATTGTGGATGTTACCTAGAACCCGCTAGGAGGTAGATGGGGGAGAGCGTGGAGGGGTGGGCTGGACGAGCTAGCGCCTCTTTTGAAGGGAATCGGGACAGGTGCATGGTTGCCTGCAGCCGCGGGCTTCCCATCCTCCCCAGAATCAAGATTCCAGGAGCGCCTGCGTTAATGGGCCATTGGCACCTTCATGAGCCTCCAACACTTTCCATCCTGCTCCTCCTCCCGCTCGGTTTTCACCCCTCCTGAGTTGCTGTGGGACGGCCAGTTCTCTTCCAGGGGCCCAGGCTAAGTCCGGCAGCACTGTCCAGGAACTGGCCACCCAGACGAGCTGCGCTGAGGCGCATGGCCTCGGGACACACTCAGCAGGTGCTCGGGCACCGACTGGGGGCCCAGAGGTAATCCCGGCTTGATTCCTTGATTTGGGAAGCAAACTATCGGACCCGTCCACAGACAGCCCAGCCTGACCCTGACCACCTGTCACCTTGCAAGCGAACCTGGTTTCCCAAAGGGGAGGTGGGGTGTGGTGGGGTGGGGGTGGGGGCTTCGGAGGGGGTGGGGCTTCCTGGGCTCGTGCCTTCTGAGAACCCGTTAATTAACTGTCCCCCACCAACCGCCCACCCTGCCTGGGCGCCGGGCGGAGGCGCGGGCATCGGCCCCAGGGCACTTGCAGAGGTGAAGGCTGCGGCCCATCGCTGGCTCTCCCATGCGCGGGGCCGCTCCCAGGCCAACGTGGCTTGACCAGCTTCTTCGGTTTTCAGTTTAGCAGGAATTCCCGACTTCCCAAACCGAAGCCACAGCCTGGGGGAAGGCAAAGACGGAGCCTTGGGCCCCTGGAGACGGAGCCGGCAGTAAGTTTCATCCGCGTCATTAAGAATAACGGCAAAACCGCACCCCAGGGCAGGTGTTGGTGAGTGCCAATAAGAGATCTTCATTTCGGCTGGGCGCCGTGGCGCAATCCCGTGATCCCCGCCACACACACAGGAGACTGGGATCCGAGGAGCCTGGGCAGGAAAGTCTGTTACACCCTGATCTGCCATTCAGTACCAAAAAGAAAACCAGCCAAAGCGCAGCAGCTGCGGCCAAGTCCTGGGGCAGGCGCCCTGAGCACACAAGCTCAGAGAAAGTGCCCAAGCCCTGAGTTCAAGCCCCAGAACACACACACACACACACACACACACACACACACACACACACACACACACACACAATGCAGACAATTGCTAGAAAACAAACGGCAAATATAACACACACACACACACACACACACACTAGAAAATGCAGACAATTGCTAGAAAACAAACTGCAAATAGATGGCAGTTTTTGCATCTTGGTAAACAGATGTTTGGGGAATAGGAAAAGCTGGGTGGGAGAAGGATCTGAATAAACTCTTGAGAAATGAAGACCTGTAGGGATAGGTTAAGGGAAGTGAAGGGATTCTGTAATGGCTGAAAGCACTTTGTCTGGCATTACCAATCAATTATTCTTTCCCATCCGCTCCTCCTTTTCCTTATTCAAGATGTTAGGTTGGCATCTGTGGTGGCTAAATACCTCAGAATATATTCAGGTATATATCCTCACCTAAAATACCTGCAGGTCAACATTTCAAACCAGAATCACTTTAATAACGCTCCTAAACATTGCATTAAACATACTACTTGGATTAGCCATGCTAATCTTTGCACACTCCTAAACACTTATCTAAAACTCTTATTATCTCTTTTGATCTCATAATCACTATTTCATTTTTTATTAGCTCCATTTACATGTATTTTTTTCCAATGTCTCTCAGTGTTTGAGTATTTCTAAGGTCTGAAGTAGCTCTATGTGTGCTGTGTGTGTGTGTGTGTGTGTGTGTGTGTGTGTATGTATGCACATGCGTGTGCATGTGCACATCTGTCCTGGGGCTTGAACTCAGGGCCTGGGCACTGACCCACATGTTCCCCCTCCTCGTCGTCCTCCTCTCCCCCAACCCTCGCCCTCTTCCTCCCCTTTCTCCTCCTCTCCACGTCCCGGTTTTTGGAGGTTAATTAAAGAGTCTCAAAGATTTTCCTGCCCTGGCTGGCTTTGAATTGTGGTCCTCAGATCTCAGCCTCCTGAGTAGCTAGGATTATAGGTGTGAGCCACCAGCGCCCAGCTAAAGTATCCTTAAACATTAAAACCATTGCTGGGCGCCAGTGGTTCATGCCTACCTACTCAGGAAGCTGAGATCTGCGGATGGTGATATAATCCGAAGCCAGCCGAGAGGCTCCCAACCAACCAGCAAAAACCCAGAAGAGGAAGTGTTTGTTGTTCAAATGGTAGAGCATTCGCGTTGAGTGAAAAGCTAAGGGACATCACTGAAGCTCTGAGTTCAGGCCCTAATTGTAGCACACACCCATGCACACATGCATACGTGCACACGCCCACACACTGCATCAAACGAGCTATCACACAGGAAAAGATTTTTGACCTGAAAGAGAGCCAAAATGGTACTTCTGGGCTCTCTTGGAAATTTCAGCAGGAATTCTTAATCTCTAAACTCGGGTTGTAAAGGAGGAAAACAGTTCACTACATACGAAAGAAAATGGCCAAAGCTCACTGGTATAATTTGCTAGAAGTAGAAATGCAGTTCAGCCACCATTGTGCGTGTTTCCCAACGTAGGAGAAGGTCACACCTTCAAAAGCAGATTGTGACAGAAAGTGACCTTTGTCACCTCTGTCGGGAGACTAGGGACTGCTTTCTCCCTCTGTGCCAAACAACTGGGGACCCATCACTAAAATCTGTGCGGCCTGTGCAAGGGAGGCTGGTGCCTGGGTGGGGGGGGGCGGGTTCATGGTCCTGAGGCTTTTAGGCCCCAGAGAGTCGTTTTGGAGTTGGGGAGAAGCTGCAGTCTGTCCCTGACGTGGGGGCGGTGCACAGAGCGTCCCCCTGCTTTCCCGTGGAGAAGCCTGGCGGCGAGAAGCTGGCTGGGGGTGACTGCCACACACGCTTGGGGGAAGGGGCCGTCCGCGTGCACCCCAGTTGGAAGAGCTGGCGGCCACGTTCTGTCAGAGGGCTTTAGGGGTGGAGCGCAGCCCGGCTCAGGGGACCCCGAGAAACTGCTGGACAAGGAAGGCAGCGGCCTCTGCAGAAGCCAGTTTAGAGGTTCACGGATGGCCACCATTTTAGAAAGCTCTGGACAGAAGTTGTGTGTGTGTGTGTGTGTGTGTGTGTGTGTGTGTGTGTGTACGCACACATGCACGTGTGTCTGTGTGTGGCAGAGGGGTATTTGAATAAAAAGAATTGACTAAACCAGCCTATTTATGGTGTCTGTCTCTGTGTGTGTGTGTGTGTGTGTGTGTGTGTGTGTGTGTGTGTGTGTGTGTGTGTGTGTGTTGGTTGTGGGGCCTGAACTCAGGGCCTGGGTGCTGTCCCTCAGCTCTTCAACTCAAGGCTAGTGCTCTACCACTTGAGCCACAGAACCACTTCTGGCTTTTCCTGCTTATGTGGTGCTGAGGAATCAAACCCAGGGCCTCATGCATGGGAGGCAAACACTCTACCCCTGAGCCACCTTCCCAGCCCTAAACCAGCCTATTTGGCAAGTGTTGGGACAAGCTTGCTGACAAGGGAGGCAGGGTGTTTACCTGGGCCAGGGCACACAAGGAAATGTCAGTGGTTAGAACTGGGCTTTGTTTTCCCTTCTGCAATAGTACAAACCAACCTTCAGATCAGCCATGAACTAGAGGAGCAGAAAGGAAGTGCTACTTTGACTCAGAAGTAAAGATTCAGGCTTAGACGGAGCTGATGAGATTTTCGAACGCTGGAGGTCTTATCTGGAGAAGAGGGTGTGCTGCATCCGACAGCGGTTGTTACAAAGCACTCCTGAGAGAACATCCAAGCCTCAGCAAGGAAATAAACGATCCACATTTTTGCAAGCTTAATTTATAAATGTATCAATAATAAAGGAGAGGAAGCAGGGGAAAGGGACAGGCGCTGGTGACTCACACTCACAATCCCGGCTACCCCGGAGGCTGAGCTCTGAGGACCACAGCCCGAAGCCAGCCCACCAAGGAGAAGTCTGTAAGACTTACCTCCAGTCAACCACCAAAATGGCGAAAAGGGAGCTGCGGTGCAAGTGGTAGAGAGACTGGAGTTCAAGTACAAGGACTAGCAACCCTCCCCTCCCCCCGCCTCTTGCTCACACACTTGACATGACATTGACAAGGCCACATTGCAGAGGGTCCTTGACCACAGTTGTACACACAATTGAAAAGAACAGGAAACACTAGGAGGGGGGGGGTATCTCTGGAGCAGGGTCAAACACACCTGTTACTAATAGAATGACATGTTACACAACACACACATGTGATTGCTCCTATCAACAAAGCGAAAGGATAATTTGTTGTTGCCCCTAGGAGTAAACAAAGATTTTTGGTAAGACTCTAAGGAAAGTAGAGATGAGAGGCGGGAAAGCTTTATCTTACATTGTTACAAGTTCACTTACTTTTGGAGGAAACGCTGAAGGCTAGAAAACAGCCTTCAGAATTCAATTATTAAAGGAAGGAATCAGAGCTGTAGCAGAGAATTAGACACCAGTTTGAGTAACAGTGATCTCTAAGGAATGGCCAGAGAAAATATTTTGGAGGATGTGGCAGTGTTGGAGGAAAACTCATTTTAATTAAATGAGGCCAGCATATGGGAAAGAATACCTCTTGTGTAGAGCATCAGTGCTTATTTTCTTTTTTAATGCTTCAAAATATTTCACTTTTCCCCAGTTTATTTTTTAATTGGGCTATAGTTTGTTACATGACATAAATCTCTATTAAAAATACATTTTTGGCCAGGCGCTGGTGACTCAAGCCTGTAATCCTAGCTACTCAGGAGGCTGAGATCTGAGGATCATGGTTCAAAGCCAGTCCAGGCAGGAAAGTCTGTGAGACTCTTATCTCTAATAAACCACTCAGAAAACCAGAAGTGGCGCTGCGGCTCAAATGGTAGAGTGCTAGCCTTGAGCTGAAGAGCTGAGGGACAGCGCTCAGGCCCAGAGTTCAAGCCCTACCACCGACAAAAATAAAATACATTTTTGCCTTACAGGTGGGTCTCTGATTTTGGAAATGTGTAGAAGAGAAAGCCAAGGATTTGTCAGATAGCTCAGATTACTCTCATGTTCTAATGTAAAGAGAGGCATATATGTGTGTGGTATAATTTTTCCATAATTATTTACTAATTTTATATACACACACATATATATGCATATACATGTATGCAATTTGAAAGTTTTTCCTTATATGTAATTAGCACATTACTGTGGGAAAAGATAGCAAGCAAAGAACAATGAAGAGTTACAGCAGAGTCTATTGTAAGCAGATAAGAAAGAAGCAACTGTCATTGTCATGGAAAAAATAAAATACCATATTAGGCTTGACTTTGCTCTGTGACAACAGATATCTGTGCCGTGTTCGTTTGTTACAAGTCTTCGCTGCTACATCAAAACAATGGCAGATTTTCCACTTTTAAAAATGCAGGCTTCTCTCCTCCTACTCCCCAGCCCACTCTTCTCTGGAAATGTCACTTTTCCCTGCCACGCAGCGAGCGGCTGATAAGGTAGCATCTGAGCAGGTTCGCGTAGGCAGCTCTCGCTTCTCGAGTCAGACATGTACAGGACGCACCTATGTCACCACCAGCAAATTGCTGCTCAAGTTTACTTGTGGATCCTTGCGAACTCATTGGTGTTTTATCAATAAACCTGTCAGTGTTTTAGCAGCTGGAGGATGTGAGAGGCATGGATGCATAGCTCATCTGTGGCTGCTCCCAAGAACCACCCAGCGAGCTCTGGAGAAGGCAGGTTTCTGGGCCTCTGCGGAGGCCTGGGCCGGGCTGCTCAGGCTTAGCCAGGGCAGCGGGGCCCCACAGGGACGTTGAGAGGCCGCTGTCCTGGGACACGGCCCCCAGGACATGACAACCAAGCCGTCGTCCTCCTGAGGGATGGCGCCACGGGGCTCAAGGTGTAGAAGGGCGTCTTTCATTTCTGACATTGTATTTGGAAATTGTGGGTTGGAAAAGCTAATCCAGTTCCACTCAAATCAAATGGTTTACTTGTGAAACGTTTTTCCACCATCTGGCGCCTGGGGAAATAGAGTGGCAAGCTCCATTATGGAGCTGGAGAAAGCCTGACCTCCAATGAACGGCTGACAAAAAAAAAAAAATAAAAAAAAATAGAAGAAGGGAGAATAAATAACCTCTCCGATTTTTGAGAGGGCAATCTCAAAATAGGAATTTGAAAATTATTTCTCTTGTTTGCTTTTATTTTTATGCATTCCAAGGCAGAGATTCCACGGATCTTTATTTTTAATGTTTGACACAGACTTTTTCCCTCCATTATTCCTGAGCAAGATAAACCCAGGAAGCACTAGAAATTTTATGCAATTGGTTTTTCTTCCTGACGATAGCACCTGAGAGTGTAAAATATTGATAAAACAAACATCCACTTTTGTGGAGAGATTTTGAATTATCGCTTTAGTTACAAATAAGCTCCAAATAGAGAAGGTATTGTTACAATGACTTAGACAAACGTGACTCCTTTCCATATTATGGCTCTGCTGCCCTTCTGCCCCTAGGTGAGATTTTGTATTTTATATATCGTAAAAAAATATGGAACGTTAAAACAAAGGATAATAATGAAAACATACATATCTTCGACTATAGGAACACTGTACTGCTCCTTCCTGGAATTAGTTTCCCTCAGATATTTCCTGTTGAATGGCTATCTGACCTTGTCATATCTTATGTCTTTATCAATAGAACATGTGCACATTTACCTATTTTACATAAATAATAACAACATACTGTGAATTTGCAAGTGTTCTTTATCTTACTCCTCTCACTGGCTAATCTTTCTTTGAAGTCATTCAGTAGCAGGAAATATATACTTGCTTCATTAGTTTTAAGGAATTATTTTAATAACTACATGATGATTATTATACTGTCTGATGCACTCTAGCTTATTTGATCTGTGCTTCCTCATGAATACATAACAGTTTTTAAGATTTTGGGATCATGAAAAGTACTACTACTTTCTGGCAAAGTGAACCAGCTGATGTTTTGGTCAACAATGTATAAATATCTGTTAATATATCGACCCTATGTTCATACATGTGTGTATATATGTGTGTGTGTATATATATGTACATATATGTATATATATATGTACATATATATACGTATATATATGTGTATATATATGTACATATATATATATGTATATATATATACAATTTTTGGGGGTGCTGATCCTGGGCTTGAACTCAAGGACTAGGTACTGTCCCTGAGATTTGGGCTCAATGCTGGTACACCACCACTTCAGCCACAGCTCCATCTCTGGTTTTTTGGTAGTTATTTGGAGATAACAGTCTCACAGAGTTTCGGTCTGGGCTGGCTTCAAACCTCATTCCTCAGAATCTCAGTCTCTAGGATTAGAGGCATGAGCCATGGGAAACCCAGATGTGTGTGCATATTTTTAAAACCATGTATTTCTTTTTCTAGGATTCTTTATTCTTTTTAAGATTTCCCACCACTTCATTTCTATTTCTGTCAACATTATGTCTAAATTATATCATTTACAGAAAGCTGAAGGAAGATCATGTTGAAATAGGTCACACCCCAAACCAAGTATGTATATTTTTGTCCAGCTGTAGAAAAGTTTATTAGAAGACAAATGACTTCCTTTTTTATTGTTTAAGAGAGACTAGGAAACCAGAAATCGGGTAGTAAAGATGCGCACAAAAAGTTTCTTTCCAAAAAAAGTCAAGTGATAAAGCTATTGTAGATTTCATTTTTCAGAATGTAGTTGTAATATACCTATGTTCCTTTATCCTTATCTTCATCGCATTGGCTTTTGAACTCAGGATTGTACAGTTGCACTCTATTCCTTCAAACTGTGTCATCAAGCATTTTTGCTCTTATTATTTTTCATCTATTTAAAATAACCTTCATATTAGCATAGAAAAATGGAATGACCTCTTTAGTACACTGTTGCTATGGCTAGTCTTTGGCTGATTTTTAATGAGAAGGAAAGTAGAAGGTGACAGTGAGAATTTGTGAGTTAAGAAGGATCCAAAAAGCCTGGAGAATTGTGGGTTTGTGTTGGAGCAATCTAAACACTTACAATTAATTCTGCATTTGCTTTTGCTCAAAAACGAATGTTATTTACTCCAGAGATGGACAGCTGAGTTAGTAAAATATGTGCTTAGCGTTGCTTGGGTTGGGAATATTTCAGATCAAATAGCATTGCAATGATAGCTGTTGAATCAATAGTCCTTTGAAGAAATGAGGCAGCAGCTATTAATGGTTTTGTCTCCAAAATTAATACAAACCGTAGCAGGATGTGAGCCTTTCGATGACTAATGTATTGACATTCTATCAGATGCGGCTGTAGCTTGTCTGTGTTGGCAACCTTGGTCCTAAGGTGACCCTACTGCAGAGGCTGCAATTTGAGGATTACCTGGCAGTTCCTTAGATGACTGAGGCCACACCCTCCAAAGGGAGGGGCTCTGGTTTTGTATTAAATAGATGAGGACCCCTGAGTTTGGAGTCCAGTGAAGCATTAGGCAGATACAGGTGCAGAGCGTAAGGTTGGAGTGTGAACAAATGTTGTCTCCTCATATGGCTTGTTTACACTGAAACTCTGTTTTGGAATTGGTCAGTGTAGTCAATGGTGAAAAATGCATGCATAATCTTTGTGTTAGAGTTTTCAGCAAGACATTCAGAGGTCTTCTGAGTCCTGTGCCAGTAGCTTCATATCTGTGTTCTTTGTGACTAAAGGAGGCGGAGATCTGAGGATCTCAGTTGGAAGGGAGCCCAAGCAGAAAAACCAGGAAGACTCATATCACACAAAGACCAGAAGTGGATGGGCCGGGACGGTGGCTCAGTGGTAGAGTGTTTGCCTTGCATGCATGAGGCCCTGGGTTCGATTCCTCAGCACCATATAAACAGAAAAAGCCAGAAGTGGCGCTGTGGCTCAAGTGGTAGAGCACTAGCCTTGAACAGACTAGCTCCAGGACAGTACCTAGGCCCTGAGTTCAAGCCCCAGGATTGGCATTAAAAAAAAATAGAGGTACTCAGAAAAAATTCTTCATTGACATATTGAGTTGAAACCCTTTGTAAACTTCTTAAAATAAGTTTTGAAAAGCCTCTTCAAGTGGATTTTTCATCAGTTTAAGGCAGGTTTAAGGGACTCTGAAGCTTAAAGGGATGATGATGCAGCCGCATCGGAGGAGACGGCCTTGTACAGGGCTACTTAACAGGAGCCACAAACGTGTGTGCCAGTCTCCTGCTAAACTGGGCTGACGGCCCTGGCAAAGCCGGGCTGACGATCTCCCTCTCACTCCACGGCTCTTCCCAGTCTCTGCAGAACATTCCCCATTTACCACGCTCAGCTGAGCCAAGAGGGAGAAGCAGCCTATTGATAAATGGGGATCCTGCAGCACCTTGTCCCTGCAGGGTGCCCCTTTCCAGGGAGGGGATGAACAGGGAGTCAGAGTCCAGGCCTGGGACTCGGTGATTAAGGACACTTAATCTCAGGGCCCTGTTGCCCGGCCACACCTCCTCTCTGTCGCTGCTTAGCTGCATGATCGCAAGCAAGATAAGCTTTGTCATTATCTGTAAAAGTGGGAAAATAACACTATATTGCTCTCAGTGTGAGGAGAAAGAAAAGTTAAAAATGGAAAAAATGCTAGGACGTGGCCTAGCATGTAGTGAGCAAGTAATTTATTATTATTCAAAAAGAGGGCCAAGTTTGGAAGCGGCTTGTTTTTATAAAGTTTTATTAGAATGTGGCCATGTGTATTTAAGGGGTGGCCAACTTTCCTATTACAAATATATAATGAATTGTTTTGGAACAGAGTCCATATGGGCACACAAAGGTTTATATATATATATATATATATATATATATATATATATATATATATATATATATATATTTAATTTAATTTAATTAATTTTTGGGGGTCAGTTGTGGGACTCTGGGCCTGGGCACTGTCTCTCAGCTCTTCAGCTCAAGGTGAGCGCTCTAGCACTTGAACCACAGCACCATTTCTGGTTTTCTAGTGGTTTATTGGAGATAAGAGTCCCAACGGACTTTCCTGCCCTGGCTGGCTTTGAATCTCGATCCTCAGATCTCAGCCTCCTGAGTAGCTAGGATCACAGGCGTGAGTCCCCGGTGCCCAGCTGGTAAAAACATTTAAAATCTGACTTTTTGCAGAATAAATTTTGTATGCCCCTGGTCGCAAGTGCGTAAAGACAACCCACTCCTGGGCCTTAGGAACTTGGACTTCCTTCAGCAGTGTGTGTGCGACATCACGGGTATTCTCCAGGATAGTCTTGATTCCACCTTGTAAACTTGCTTCCCTCACCTTCTAAGCCAGGAACCCTTCCCTCGCTCGTCTTAATTTTCAGGTTAAGGACTGAACTCGGTGTTCCTTTGCCATCTAACCAAGCCGTTCATGTATACATCACCAACATCGTAGCCCCCCTTCAACCTGCCCTCTCCCTGATCTTCCTCAAGTCTGTGGCATTTTCCATACATTGTTGCCTGCGCTCCACTTCTTGTCCCTGTTTGTCTTCTCACATCTACTTCAACGCAAGTTTCTTGTGGAGGCCTCTTCCTGCACTACCTTTGCTGGCTCTCACAGAACTCAAGATTGGTTTGCCACTGGGATTGATGGATGAGGTCCTGGTCCAGGATGACATCCCCTCCTTAGGATGAAGCCCACCCTCCACACCACACGATGTTGTCCTGACAGAAGGTCTGTCGCATTGGGGTCACAGCAGATTTCCCCTGTGCTAGGACTTACGCTGAGCCTGTTACATAGATTTTACCTTCACCCTGGAAAACCGCAGTCATTTCTGGAGGTGGTGGTCGAGTCAAAACTAGGCCTGAGCTCATGGCTTCTTCCTTTCCAGGCAAGCACTCTTCTGCTTGATCCATGTCTCTAACACACACTTATTTCTCTAGATGTATGTGTGCATGCATGCATGTATGTGCATATGTATGTGTGTATGCATGTACATATGTGTATGCATGTACGCATGTACATATGCATATATTGTGCCCGTACTGGGGCTGGATGGCAGGCTCTGAGCACTCTGAGACTGTCTCTCAGCCTTCTGCTCGAGGCTCAGAGTCACTGTTGGAGCCCCAGCTCTACTTCTGCTTTTTGATAGTTAGTTGGAGTCTTTCAGACTTTTCTTCCTGGCTTGGCTTCAAATCAGGAGCCTCAAATCGTGGACTCCTACATGGCTCAGATTACAGGCGTGAACTACCAGTGCCTGGCATGGCTGCAGTTATTTTGTTATATTGAGTGTGACTATGTATTTTGGGCTCGGCCAGCCTGGACTATAACCCCTTCTTTAGTCTCTGTGCAGTAACTGGGTTGACAGGGCCCACTGTCGTATGCAGCTTTCTCTGTCAAAGTGTGGTTTCTTGGAGGTTTTATTTTCTCTGAAATGCAGTCCTCCCAGCTCAGACTCATACATCACTAGGATTGCAGGCATGAGCCACCAATACGCAAGCGTGATGACTCTGGTTTTACAAGTTAGGGATCTGAGGCTGAGGGGGCAAAGCACTTTGCCCAAGGTTTTCCTGCAAATCAGGTGTGTTGACCTCAGCCCATCTTTTCCTCAGCATGAACACTGCTGTGTGGTATTGCCTGTATATAGTCCCGAACGGTGATCTCCATAGGATCTGGCGACCAGATGGGAGAAGTATGGCAATAGAGGCTGGGGAACACAGACAGTCTGTCCCTTGGGGTTAGATCCTCCTTTATGTACAATCTAGTTTTCCATCTGGACTCTGAAGACAGCAGCGCTGGCTGTAGGCAGCACTTGGATAATGAAGTAGAAATGTTTGTCTGGGGGGACAGGTGCACATTCATGCGTGCATGTGTGCATATGCTCACAAGCACAGACACATACACACGCTTGAGATGGGTACACAGAAAATAGGACAGGTTCTGGCAGCTCCTACAAGCTGTGATGAAGAGAGTGGCATTCAAATTTTCCATTCCTTCTGGAGAACCACATTGTGATGTGCCGAGAAACTCATTTGAGCAAGGCTCCTAGAGGAAAACGATTCTCCCCGCTCTGGCTTCCCTGTTGTGCCTATTGATGGTAATTTGCACCGAGGTTTGTCCCCCATGCTGCTTCGAAAGGCCTGAACACTTGCATGCTGTTTACCTTTCTAGGACTGTGAAAACCTGGGAATAGGCCAAAGAGAAGGGTAATTAATTTGGGCCTGTTCTATCCTAGCACTCTGATAAACCTTTAAAAGCTTTGGTTGAGTTGATGGCTCTCTGGATTTGAGTCGCGGGAAGGTTTGTGTAGTTCAAGTGCAAGTAATCAATAATGCTGTGAGATCTCTTCATCCAGCAGGTCACTGGGATCAATGGGAACATAAAGCACACACAATAGTCCCTCCTTTGGGCTTCACCTTGTGGTTTAAGATACCAACTCCCTGTGATTAGAGATGTGTCAGGTGCGAATGAGTGTGAAGTGTAGCATCCCGGCAGTGGAGTTGAGAGAATAGAAGCCAGAGACGAGGAGAGTTGAGTTAAAAATACACATTTGGCAAAGGTTTTATCTATTTTTTTATTTGTTGATCATGGGGCTTGAACTCAGGGCCTGGGCGCTGTCCCGGAGTTTTTCTGCTCAAGGCTAGCGCTCTACCACTTTGTACCATGGCACTTCCAGTTCCCTGGTGCCTAACTGGAGATAAGAGTTTCAAGAGACTTTCTTGCCTGGGCTGGCTTTGAACCTTGATCGTCAGATCTCAGTCTCCTGAGTAGCTAGGATTAGAGGTGTGAGCCACTGGCACCTGGTATAAGGTTTAAATTTGATATAGCAAATCTTTATGGAGAAAAAAAAAGTTTCTCAGAACAGGACTTTACATTGAATTTGGATTAGATAAGTGGCAATGAAGATTTCTGTAATTATAGGCATGAACTCAGTCTGTAGATACCTGACTTCATGAATATATAGAAAATTTCCCCAAATAGCGATTAAAGATTTCTGTGTTTGGAATTAATGATTTTGTCAGCTACTGCTAATATTCAGCATTTGCTTGGCTTGAATTGCAGTTTGTGTTGGCCTGAGAGCCTCCTTGTATTGCTGGTTTATGGTCTGGGGTTGTCATTTGGCACAGTTCCTTTTGGAACGGCCCGTTTGAGCACGGGTTGCCTGTGCAGCCTCTATCCCAGGCACAGGCCTGGGCTCGGCAGGCATCCAACCCATTAAAGCTGTTGTCAGAGGTGAGCAGAAAGCTGCGAGACAGACGCAAGGTACAAGTTGAAGCTTAAAAGGAACCACGGAGGAGGCCCAGCCCAGCCTCGTTCTCATAGCTGAGCACACTGGCAGCTGTGGGGCCTCTTTGCCAGGAACCAGCAACCAGCAACCCCAAACCCTACTAGTCTCCAATCTAAAAGGAAGCAAATAGAAACAAATTTGTCATTGAAGAAACTTACCTGCTCATGGTCCCCAAAATAAAACCCCAGGGCTGACTGTATATCACACATAAACATCATGATACAAGATTTTATTTTTTTAAAAAAAGAATTTCTTCATTTGAAAACAGAAATTAAACTCAAGAACAGTATCTTGGAACTGGGAAGGTGTCTCAGTGGTAGAGTGCTTGCCTCGCATGCATGAGGCCCTGGGTTCGACTCCTTAGCACCATATAAGCAGAAAAAGCCAGAAGTGGTGCTGTGGCTCAAGTGGTAGAGCGCTAGCCTTGAGCTGAAGAGCTAAGGGACAGCACCCAGGCCCAGGGTTCAGGCCACATGACTGACAAAAACAGAAAGAAAGAAAGAAAGAAAGAAAGAAAGAAAGAAAGAAAGAAAGAAAGAAAGAAAGAAAGAAAGAAAAAAAAGCAGTATCTTATGTCTGTCATCCTAACTATATAGGTTGAATTCAAAGGACTGCAGTTCTAGGCTAGCTTGGACAAAATCATTCGCAAAACCTCAGCTCAACAGAAAATGTGGATGTATGTGTGAATGCCTGTCATAAGTACAGTAGAAAGGATAAATACCGAAGGACTCTGATCCAAGCTGGCGCAGGCTAAGGGAGGAAAAAGTGAAACTAAACCTCAAAATGTATCAAACGAGAAGGGATTGATGTGTGGCAGTGCCTAGAAAAGGGCTGTGAAACCTGACTTGAAGGGACAGTGCCACCCCAACAAGGCAGCTGAAACTCTGGTATTGAAAGTAGAATATAGTTCTGTTTCGATGCAAAAGTTAATGCCTTTTAATTACAAGCAATTAAACACAAGTCCAGGAGAAAATTGATCAACTCTACTGCCTAATGATTTCTATGCATCAAATTTGATTTGATCCGAGATTTGAAACAAGTGTGAAATATCATTTCCACTTTAATATTGGCAACAAGTTGGTAATCTCTATCATTGGTGAAGATGTAAGGAAGGACCAGTTTACTATTCATATGAAGAAAAATGCCGGTGAGGACATCTACTTTGAAGCATGATTTAGAAATACTTAAAAAAGTCTATTCATACACTATTTCACATGAAAATGCTGTTTGTAGCCATCAGTCCTCAGATGTGTAAGCAAAGTTCTGACCACTGTTACTAGTATTATGAATCGAGAAATATTGTTAACTAGTCGTTAATAGGAAACTGGTTGAAAAATGAATATCTGCAACATGGATGCCTTACAGCCTGATTTCAAACAAAGCTCCTCCCTACACAATGGTACACTTGCATAGAATCTGTTCCAAGATACATTGCCAGCAGTTAGAAGAACACGGTTGGAAGGGGGAATGTAGGTCCCAGTGATCCGCATAAAAACCTTTAAATAGCACTTCCCAATGGGAAGGGAGGGGCAGCGGTGATTGCTTTCACTGTTTTTCTGTTTTACTACTTTGTGCCTATTTTAGTAATGCTAAGGAGAGTAATAAAGAATGCATGAGGTATGTAGTATGTCAGACTGGGTAGCCTGAGCTCTGCAGGGTATTTTTCTTTTACATCAATGTTCTCCTAGGAAAAGTAGGGGAAACCCTTGGCTTCAACATGTCAGAAGTGAACTAGGTGAAGAAGGGAATAGACAGCTGAGCCTTGGCCGGCCGGCACTGCAGGCCCGACATTGCAAGGGTTTCTCAGACTTGTCCAGACAATGGGCATGCTCACAGTGTCCCAGCCCGTCCAGCCCGATGTGCCGGCGCCCGGCTCCTCACGCTCGGCTACAGGTGCTCAGGGAATCCCAGAGGACTAGGAGGGACACCCCCACCACCTGTGGGTCTGAGAGGAAGAGGCATGAACATTGTCTTCCCTAATTGCCAAATCCCAAATGGGTTTGGAGTTGCCGGGCCTGAAGCAGGCCTTAGCAACTTGCCGCAGGCAGCGCTTGGAACGTGTTTTCTTCCTTCCCTCCTCTAATACCTGGCTGTTTGTTAACATTTTTGTAACGTGGGACTTCGCAGAGGGGAGGTACTTGATTTACCTGACATTTTGCTTAAGCTGTTTAAAGGTTGCTAGTTGTTTTTCTGGAGGAGTACTAATTCGTGGGAGCTGTAACGTCCCGTGGCTTCGTGGCTTCTGCTTTGCTCCCCACGGAGGTTTCCATGGAGTCCACAAGAACTAGCCGTTCATTGGAAGCTCATGACTATATTCACAAGATACACCCTGCCAGTGGAGTCCTGAAGAGTCCTGTTGGAAATGGAATGCATTGGAAGTGCGCGCCGGCCAGCGGCCAGCATGGGTGGGCTGCCTTCCTACCGTGTGTTTTGCTCTCTCGGTGTCAACTTGTAAATTAACTTCAGTTGGTTTCTAATTCATGATTTGAAAATAGAACAAGTCCAAACTCCTCCTCCTTTTGTCTCTTCAGTGAAGACATTGTTTTTGGACTCTGTGATCACCATCTTTTCTCTGCAGAACTCACCCTTGCATCCTTCTCCCCTCCTTCCCTCCCTCCCTCCCTTCCCTCCTCCCTCTCTCCCTCCCTCGCTCCCTCCCTCCTTCCCTCCCTCCCTCCTTCCCTCCTCCTTCCTTCCCTCCCTCGCTCCCTCCCTCCTTCCCTCCTCCCTCCCTCGCTCCCTCCCTCCTTCCTTCCCTCCCTCCTTCCCTCCTCCTTCCTTCCCTCCTTCGCTCCGTCCCTCCTTCCCTCCTCCCTCCCTCCCTCCCTCCCTCCTTCCATCCCTCCTTCCCTCCTCCCTCCCTCCCTCCCTCCCTCCTTCCATCCCTCCTTCCCTCCTCCCTCCCTCCCTCCCTCCCTGCCTCCTTCCCTGCCTCCTTCCCTCCTCCCTCCCTCCCTCCCTCCCTGCCTCCTTTCCTCCTCCCTCCCTCCCTCCCTCCCTCCTTCCATCCCTCCTTCCCTCCTCCCTCCCTCCCTCCCTCCCTGCCTCCTTCCCTGCCTCCTTCCCTCCTCCCTCCCTCCCTCCCTGCCTCCTTTCCTCCTCCCTCCCTCCCTCCTTCCCTCCCTCCCTCTCTCCATGTGCACCTCTGGAACTCATATGCCAGGATGAACTTCATCAACAGGAAAATGAGATGCACGATGAATATTGGATGAACTCTTTCTTGCTAAAACGGTTTTGTTTTGTTTTCATTCTTCCCCACCCCAAGCCGCCATGTTCCAGGGTAATGCACTGCCCTTCAGAAGCCCAAAGCTGTGCTGCTGTCTACCGAACGCGTAAGCACACCCAGCAAGCGGCCTTCTGTGTTCCAGAAGACGTCGAACTCAGGGGTCGGAGCAGCCACACCAGCTGATTTGAATGGTGTGCTGCATCAGAGAAAAAGTGCAACACCAGGCTTCCCAATGCATTACTGTGCCTTAATTGCTGTAATTGAACTGTGACCTTAAGGGTCAAGATGTAGCAAGACACACTGAATTATGTTTTCATTAGGGGTCCCAGTTGTTGCCTATCTGACATTTTTAGAAACTCTCAGTGGTTTGCAATGGTGACTATTTTAATGAAGAATGTTGAATTCAATATTTCTACTGACCTCATTGATTAAAAGGTATCTATACCTGACAGAATCTCTATTCATTGTCCTACAATTTAAATAGAACTTAGACCATAAAAAAGTTACAGATGGAAATAGGCTGATTGAGAATGGGAAAAAGAAGATCTTACCTATTAACACAGATTTAGAAAACTTCATCTTGATGACTTGGCATGAATTGCACGTTGCTTTCTGATAGTGAAAGCCAAAAATGTGGTCTACCGTAGCACCACACAGGGCGCTTTTAAGACCCAGTGGAAGCTTCCCAAGGAAGCCTTCGGAGTTCACTAATGCCCACATGAAAGTGACCTCAACAATAAAAACCAACCTCTCCCACACACCTCTCCCAGAGATGCGCCTGATCCCACAGCTCCTGTGCGTGGGGCTTCTGTAGCCTTTGCTGGGCCAACTAGCCAGCCGTCCCTTCCTGATAATCAGTGCTGTTTGTTTCCAGATGCATCCATATTTCTTGGCTGTTTTATCCTCTCCCCCACAGTAACCTGATCTGTTTATAGGATATTTAATATCTTCCAATTTATTGCTGCACAAATCAGTGTTCTAACTCTTTGCTTATCTCCCAAGTCTCCCTTGACCTTCCTTAAATATGTCCGTTTTCATAGTCAAATAAAACAAACTAGATTCCAGGTAGGGTTGATTACCTTATCAGGCCTTGACCAGCGGCAGTTGGGGGAATAATAGAAAGAACTTGGAATAGAAGCCATTTTTTTTGGCTTTTCTACTTAAAAGTTTTCTAATTTTTGGCCAAATTATTTCTTCAGAGTTGAGATTCCTGTCTGTTGAAACGGATGGTAATTGAATTAAATAGCTGCCAAGTTTTGCTCAGCGCTAACATCTTATGAAGCTTTGGTTCTTGTGTTTTCAGCAGACCTGCCGTGTGAGCTCCACTGGGCACCTCACTGTGAAGTGGAGAGCTGACCTTGGTGCACACAGTCCTTCCCGCCCTCATCAGCTAGCATCCACCCACCTCGCATGCTAGTTATCAGCCCTTCCTTTCTTGGCATCTCCCCCAGACTAATTAGGGGGAAAGTACTTGTACACATGCTCAACATGGAGTTGGAGTAGACGTGACTTTCTATAGTATGCCTTTGCTAAGCCAGAAGCTTGAGCAATAGTGTTTACTTGTTTCAGCTGTACATTGGAGAACTTGGTCAAAAGAGTCATTTATCTGACAAAGGCTTAACTCAACAGGAAACCACATTCATTTGAATGTTTTCTAAAACACTTGTTTGGCTTTTTTTTTTTTTAACTTTTTAGCTCGCAATAGCTCCATTTTGTTGCTCTGATTCTTCTCACAGGAGTGAGTGCTGGTTCTTGGTGAGCATGCCTTAAAAAAGAAAGCAAATAGGTTAAAGAGAAAGAAACACTTGTAAAAAAAAAGCCTCCTTTGTTCTCAGGAATTACTATCACATGGTGCACTAACAATTTAGTAGTTGCTGTTTGTGATTTGTTTTCTTTCTTTTGCCCTCCCTGTCTGTCCATGCATTGTACTTGGAAGGAAAGTAGCTAAGTCAATGAAAGGCATATTGGCCTTGTGTGTGTGTGTGTGTGTGTGTGTGTGTGTGTGTGTGTGTGTGTGTGTGTGTGTGTGTGAATGTGTGCAAGTGATGGTGCTTTGAGGATATGGAGCCAGGCCTTGCATTTGCTAGACAGGTGCTTTTTACCTCTGAGCTGTGCTCCAGCCCTGACTTTACTAGCTATTTTTGGAGACAGAGTCTCATTTCCTATCTGAGATGTGTTTGTGTGTAACCTGCTGGCGTTAGACTTTCCATCTAGATAGGATAATAGGCACTTACAACTATGGCTCTTGACAACTTTCTGCCCAGGATTGGCCTAGAACTAGAGCCCACTAAAATTCAGCCTTGAAAGTAGCTAGGCCAATGATACCGAGCTCATGGTGGCATTTGGATAGTATTTATCAATAGAAATTTGAGGCTACTTAATGCAAATAAATCCTCAATTGAAGTATGTGATTTTGTCATAGAAATGATTTCTTATACAATAGGTTATCCCATAGAGTTTTATCTCTAAATGTTTGTTGAAGAAAATGTCCCCAATCAGGGAATACAGGAAAAGAGAAAACACATGTGGGGTGTGTCCTCAGGAAATCACTCCTGTTCAATGAGAGACCTTTAAGCACAAAAGAAAAATAATCACTCAGCTTCATCCTGACTGACAGAGCCAGATGCCATTTTTAATAGTGGAATAATTAGCCCCACGCAGCGCGCGTGGCCTGACCAGCTTGGAGTCTGGGGTGTGGCGGAAATCACGGTCTGGCAATGGCTTGAACAAGTAGAGGCGAGTGTGCAGGGAAAAAAGCACATGCAATTCAGTGCTTAGCATTGTGACCTTTAGAAGGCTCATTAATCTCTGCAGCACTCCATTTTTCAATCAATGAAATGGGATATTTGCCGCCTATCCCCCATGAGATTTGAAATGCCGGCGCAAGTAAGTCTCTGAGAAGTATAAAGATGAAAACGAGTGCAAAAACCAGTCATTTCCTTTGAATATTTGTATTGATTTAAAAATAACAAAAATTGTATTGTGTTCACTTAAGACAATTTGAGAATTAAGAGAAACATGAGTGATAAAAATCCCCAAACTTACTTGTGTAAGAACATTGCAAATGGTAACACCTTCCCTCCCCCCTCCTCCCACCCCTGGGCAAGCATTTGGAGGGGGAGCTATGGCTCAAGTGGTAATGTGCTAGCCTTGAGCACAAAGGCTCGAGGACATAGCCCAGGCCCTGAGTTCAAGCCCACAGTACTAGCACCACAATAAATAACCAAATGAAGAATGAATAATGAATGAATGAACGGATAAATAAATAAATGAATAAATGACAATGAGCTTCAAGATGCTTTATGCTTATGATGAGAGGCAGTCTTGTCTTCCTTAGGATATTTTCCTAAATAATTCTGCCCCGGGATCTCTGGGATGGGTAGGAGGAGGGTAGAGGGAGGGTTCTGGTCCACAGCCCCTCTTCTCCTGGCTGTGTGATGGGGGGGATGCTTTAGCACCACCATCACTCAGCGTCTTGCAGGCTCTAGTCCTTGTCTATGCTCCTCTCCTCCCTTTCCTCTTACCCATCGCTACCATCTAGTATTTTTTTTTAATTAATGAGTATTCCCTTCCCGGTGCATTGAGTAGAGATCACCGGGTACTGCCATGCTGTGTCTGGGAGGGACTGCTGCTCTCAGTCTCTGGCCTGCCCGCCCCGGTGATGTCACAGTGATGTCACAGGGTGGCAGCCTGGCCCATCCAACTGGAAGTGGCTGTTTTACTGGGACAGAAGGTTGCACCTGTCTGGATCGGGGTTTCCGGGGACTGGCACTAGGCAGGCGAGGGGCTGACTGTTCATCTTGCTTTTGCCCCATGAATAATACAAGTTTGGTTCTGAGACGTCCATTTGTTCTCCCAGGTAGCTTTAGAATGCAGGTTTCTGTTGGAATACAGAATTAGAAGACAGATCTGGGAAAAGGTAACACAATGTTCCTGAAAACAGCTCAAGACCACCAGCAGAATAATATAAATAGGTTATTTTCTTTCATGTGTATAATACAGTATATCATCTGTAATATTTATACAAGTAGATATAATGTAAATACACACGTCAACAATGTTTTTGAGACTTTTGATCTCATTGGAGTTTCTCTTTAAAATGGTTGCATAATTGACTCTTGCTCGATCTCTGAACATGTTACCTATGTGACTGTAGAACATTGGCTTTTACCTTACCTATTATACTCTGACTGGGTGTAAGATATCCAGGAACTGGTGAAGTGTTGCTTTTATCTCCAGCCCCAGAGATGGCACTTCTCCAAGATGATGAGCAGGTCAGAGACGTTTAGCCTCCTATATATGAGATGAGCTAAAGGGATTTTGCCTTTGCGTTTAACAGATTAACTCCAAGGGAACTGTCTTTGTTCAAACAGCTACTGTGAAGATCTGATGAGATGGTGGTGATGTGCTTCTCCGGGAGTACAGAAAGGAAGCTGCTGCCCCATGCCACATCACGTCGGGTCTTGGAAGAGCAAGAGAGCCGGCCTGGTGACACGGACACCTTCAAAAGGACGGCATGCCCCTGATACGCAGGTAGAGGAGAGTTCGCAAGTCCAGTTTTTTGTTATCATTACATTAATTTTTGATAGGGCTGTGTTTATGACTGATAAAGGCTTGATAGATTGGTTTGACTTTAGTGAGTCTTTTTTTTTTTGGCTGGCTTTTCTCCAGTGAGCCCCATTTCTCTACTTTTCCCCAACCTGGGAGGGGTCAGATCAGTTTCCTACCAGTCTGGGAAATAAGCCAATCACTGCTAAGTGACCATTCTCTCCAGGGCAGAATTTTCCGGCTAGGAGAATTTGTTGACATTTGTAGTAATACCATATCTTTAGAGAGCATCTTCCTTTTAGAAGCTTGCTATATATTTTTCAGACATTCAGCTGGATTCTCTCCAGGACCCAGGAAAAACTGGTAAGGGTAATGACATATACAAATACCTATCAGCCTTAATGATAGGGACCGGGTGCTGTCTGAGGCAGGAAAATGGTAGCCCTGAGCACAGCCTTTGGCTTGGTTCAGACTTCGGCCGAGACCACATCCTTGCTGTTTTCTTCCGAATCCTGGAGGTTGAGCTGCATTCTGGGACAGAGTAGATTTCTTCCTCTAAAAGATTAGAAAGAACATGGTTCTTGTCATTACTTTAGTGCTTGAAATGTCAGTATACAGACTGATTGTTCAATAACTCAGTTCAGTTTATTGAGTGGCTCCTGTGGGCAAGTCCTTGGGTAATGTACCTGGTCCAAATACATAGAATGCGAGCCCTAGTACCCTCCCCTGTTCTCACAGGACAGTGCTCAACAGGCTGCATGGAACGTGACTGAAGAGGTGTTTTAGTACAAATACCAGAATCCTGCCTCCAGTGAGGCTCAGGTGGCTTCTAGAGTTCTACCACCTTATCAAAAAGGTGATTTTCTTGACCTATCAAAGCCAAGGGTCATTCTTCTTGATGAGTTATACTGTGCTACATCATATTTCAAACCACTTGTGAAAAGCCAGCTTTAGAAGGTGACTGACTATGTAATTGAACCGGTAGTATTGTAGAGAAGTAAAAGTTGGAATTCAGCTGCGTGGATGGCTTGTTTTTTATTGTATGCCATGTGGCAAGGTGCTGAAGGGCTTTATTGTTAGCTTTAGCATATAGTTATTTTCTATAAAGCACACACTTCCTTATTTTACAAATGGCTGTGCTGGTTGAATAATATGCTCCTTGGCAAGTATGATACACAATGAGCACACTGTTATTGTTAGTTCTTGCTATTGTTGTCACTCTTGGGTACTACAAAAGAGCACCAAATCATTCATACCCCATCCCTCCATTAGAAGCCTTTCATATCATCCCCTCTCTGGAGTCAGCTTCTTAATGACAGATAGCAAACACACACATACATTCATGAATGGGAGAAACTAACCAACAGCTGTTCTTGAGTAGTTTTTGTTTTCAAGGAATAAAAGTCTTATTTGCATGAGTGTTCCTAGGTTAGTTTTCCTCCAAGGAAATGTTGGCATTTATTAGTTTTAAATTCTCAGTGAGGGCCTGTAATGTTCAGATCCTACCCATAAATGGATTCAGTGTCATCATGGAAAAGCTGATCAGAAGATGCATTCTGTTCAGGATTCTAGAATTCCTCCTCCCAAGGGAGATGGGGGAAAAAAACAATCGAGTACTTCTGGAAAAATCAATGTACATCGCGCAGAAACTACAGGAGAAAAATCCCTTCAGACTTTCATGATGTATGGCTTGCTGCCTAGGGGTTTAGCCAGCACCGGCCAAGGCAATACATGGCCCCGTGGGAAGAGAAGGAATATAGGAGATGTGGGACAGAGACCTAAGGCAGGGAGGAGAGGGTAAATGGGGAGAGGTTAGTTACCAGCTAACATTTGTGAGGATGTTTTATGGCCTGGCAAGTAAAACAAAGCCAATTCCTTTTGGCAGCTGGGGTTGGCAGGTTCCAGAAGGATTCTCTAAATCATTCCTTTTAATTTTACTTTAATAGGATGGAAGGGGAAAGAAGCGAGGGGGGACAGTCCTCCAGGAGGAAGTAAGGGAAAGATGGTAGCGGCAAGAGCATAAAACCAACACGCTTTCACAGGTGTTTAGTCAAAGGTGTACAGCTTGGAGCTGCTCTGGTTTGGTGTGTCTGTTTTGACAGTACGGGGGATTGGATTCAAGTTTCGTGCTCACTAGGAAAGCAGGAGACTTGTTTGTTTTATCTGTTTTTCAGATAAGGTTGTGCACTGTTTTGCTTGCCTTTGGCTTTTGATGGTGATCCTCGTACTTTCTACTTAACTGGAGTCACGCACCGCCATGTCTGGCTTGGTGTTTGGGAGGGAGTCTCACTAACCTTTGTTCCCCCCTGGGCTGACCCAAGATCCAATCCTCCCTTCCTCTTGCTAGTAGCTGAGATTACGCAGCCACAATTTTTTTGGGAGGTGTTCCTATTGCTGCGTTATGGGGACATGATTTAGATTCAGGTACTGAGACCATTTCTAAATTGTTCTTCTGTGCTGGTTTTAGGGCTTAAACTCAGGGCCTGGCCGCTGTCCCTGAGCTTTTGTGCTCAAGAATAGCTCCACCACTAGAGCCGCAGCTCCACTTCTGGCTCCTTGGTGGTTCATTGGAGACAAGAGCCTCCTGAGCGTTCTTGCGCTGACTGGCAATTGTGATGCTCAGACCTCAGCCTGCTGAGTAGCCAGGATCATAGGTGTGAGCCTCTGGCACCGGAGAAACATTCAGTTCCGGATCACTCACCGGCTCACTGCATTCAGCCCTTTACCAAAACACTCGAGGCATTTTCTACACACCAAACAGGGACCCTTAAGGAATATACATGTCTCAGGGAAGACTGAGCCAGGGCTAGATAATTATCTGAGGTTACGCTTGAGAGCCCAAGCTGTCCGGCCTAAGAACTGCATTTGCTGGCAGTTATTTGGAGAGAGTGGAGGACACTTGCCTGGGGCTGGGGGGGGGAGGGCAGCGTGAGAGCAGGGTGGGGGGAGAAAACTCTATCTCATGAAAAGAGGGAGAAATGAGGAGACAGGTAGTTACACGTTTGCTCCATATTTTGTATATGTCTTGAGCTGTTATAAGAGAAAGGATGGTGGGGGCCATCTTGAAGAAAGAATTTCCTGAAAGGAGATAAACAGGGGCTGGAAATCTGAATTCTTGCAGCAGAGTATGGGAGCCGATGGATGCAAGGAAACCCGTTGAAAGATGGACATGGTGGTGCAGGTCTGCATCCCAGCGGTGGGGAGGCTGGGCCGGACTCTGCTTGGAGGATCGGACAGAGATAGCAGGAAGGGAGGGAAGGAGGGAGGGAGGGAGAGAGGGAGGAAGGAAGGAAGGAAGGGAGGAAGGAAGGAAGGGAGGAATGGAGGGAGGGAGGGAGGGAAGGAGGGAGGGAGGGAAGAAGAAAGGAAGGAAGGGAGGAAGGAAAGAATGGAGGGAGAGAGGGAGGGAAGGACGGAGGGAGGGAGGGAGATATTGAAAACCCCACCTGCCAGCCCGCACATATGCAGAGCCCATTTCCACATAAATAAGTTCAGGTTGAATCAAGGTCACGTGACTTGCCCAAGTGGCCACGTTCCTGGACGGCTGACCCCCGTCTGGACGCAGGGGTCTCTAATGCCAAAGGCGGCGCTCCTTCCGCTCCTCTCTGTGCTGCTCTAAGTGTTAGGCTGCCGCCAGGTCAGAAGTTCAAGACCCGGTGATGAGAATCTTGTCAGGAACTTCAAATCAGGCTGGCAAGCGCAGAGTGAAATACAATCTAACAGCAACAATTGAATAAGGCGGAATCCTCCTCTGCCTGTCAGAGAGACAAAGGAGGCTGGTGGGGGCCAGGGCGGCTGGCGGCCCAGCGGCTGCCATGGGGGGGCTGAGAACACACCCTGCGCCAGCCACGCCGCCAGCCACGCCGCCAGCCACGCCGCCAGCCACGCCGCCAGCCACGCCGCCAGCCACGCCGCTGCCTTTGGCAGTGTGCACCACACAGACGGGCTGGGAAGATGAATTATTCATCCACAGCTTCCACCAAAATGTATTGCTTTTTAATTCAGTGCCGGGCTGTGAGGAGGGGGATGGGAAGGGCTGTTAACAGGTGCCCCAGTAAGGTAGCTGCGGCCAAGGCAGGCCTGCCGAGACCTGCAGCTAAAGGCGGAGAGAAGCTGTGGGTTTGCAAAAGCAAAGCTGGGAGAAGAAGATACGGAAAAACTACAGAAAATACTTGTCTTTTTTCTTTAAGTAACTGATTGTTAGACAAACGATCTCTGATGAACACTGAACTGCAGGTGCCATGGTGGAGATGTTTAGTAGTCATCCCCAGACAGATAACATTTTAAGCTTTGTTTCCCCGCTTCTATAGGATAGAGGAAATTTGGAAATTATCTTTTATGGTTATCCTTAGGATACCTACGTGAAATAGCAAACAAAAAATGAGTTAAAAGATCATACAAGCTAGGGTAAACTTATTAAAGTTTAAAGATCATACAAGCGAGGGTAAACTTATTAAAGTTTAAAGAGATCAATAATTCATCGTTTTTTTACAAAAAGGAAGGAGGGAGGGTAGACTGGGGATGGTTCACACTTAGCAGCTGGGCTACTCGGGAGGCTGAGATTTAGGATCACAGTTCAAAGCCAGCCTGGACAGGAAAGCCCCCTCCCTGAACTTTTAGCTTCAATTCACCAGCACAAAGCTGCAAGTAAAGGTCTGGCTCAAATGCTAGCATGCCAGCCTGGAGTAGCCAAACCCAAGCAAGGGTTTGAGGCCATAAGTCCAAGCACCAGCACCCACATAAAAATAAACAAGAGCCATCTGTCCATGAAGTTTCATACCAAAAAAACTTTAGGGCCATCAGCATAGCAATTTAAGCAAGTTCAGGTATTACTCATTTGGGCCATGTTTAAATAAAGGTAGATTCCGTTTTGTTAAGGATACAAACATTGCTATATATTACAGTTAAAAGTGCAATTTCAGGACTGGATGCATTTCTCAATGGTCTAGCAAGTTTGAGGTCCTAAGTTTAAATTACACACACACACACACACACACACACACACACACACACACACACACACACCGAGGAACCCAACATATATATTACCAAGTAAAGAAAGCCAATCTGAAAGGCTACATGTTATATGATTGCAGCCATCTATGATGTTCTAGGAAAAAGGACAAAATAAAACGAGTGTTGTCCAGGGGGTGTGGGGAAGGAGGAGATGAAGAGGAAGAGCACACATTGTTAGGGCTGTGCACACACCTTGTGTAGTATGCTAATTACGGATATATGTCATCCTACATTTGTTCAGATCAGTTGCAGCAAGGTGCACTGGTGAGTGAATGTGCAGTGTGGGCTTCGGGTGATTCTGACTGTCGGGGAGATGGACCGTCTCAGGCCTGCGGTCTTCATACTCCGCACAACCTGTTTTAGGGTACTTTGCCTGCTAGTGCACAAATGAAAAGATCGCAACTACTTTTCCTGCCTTTTCTGTCCAGTATCTGGCATGTCTGGAACGAATTTGGACCAGCCTCCAAGCTTGGTTTTGTGCAGCAGTGACTTAAGCCATAATCAATGGGCTTTGGGTTTTCCTATTGTGCGACATTTCTTTGTTTCATCTTTAGAACATATTTCTGGATCTTTCTCTCGGCCCCCCTCTGTGATCTAGTGCCTGTCCACTCAGCAACTGTCATCTCCTCTCTCTCCTCACTTTCAGTCTTTGTTCTCTAACTTTAAAGACCCTTGTGTTATTCAAGAGTGCCACTTTTATCTTACTTTGGTCTCCCCCGTGGCTTTCAAACGTGCTGTTCCCATTTTTAACCTATTCACTCCCTCCCCTATTTAGCTGCCTTTGTTACTCTCAACTTCAAAGAGAGCCGATACCTGCCCCGTGGATTTCCCACTGCAATCTAGAAGATTTAAAAATCAAATGGACTATTTCAGCCCCTCTCAAGAAAGAAAGTTACTTTATTATTGTTGACCTCTACTTCTGAAAACCCAAGTTACTCTCTGGATCAGAAGTAATGCTGACAAAGTAATTGTACAGTTGAAATGGGAAGAGGACAGGAGGAAGAATTACATAAAACAGAGGAGCGCAAGGCTGGTAATAAGAAGATGTAACACACATACAGTAGTCAGGGGCAATCACGGTCCAAATCACAGTTCCCTGTGGCTCTGTGACTTTAGACAAGTAACTTAGCTACATGTCTCAGGTTGCCTACCTGTAAAGTGGGCATATTCTGTCAAATGTTAATATCCTGTTAAAGTACTTATAGACTATAATTAAATATTTTCTATATCACCGTGAATGGATATGTTAAATTTAAGTCCCAGTGCAATTACTCAGTGTGCAAAAATGAATTTCAGCATATACTAATGGGTCACAGAAGTGGAATTTGAATGGTTGATTTGGATTTAGGCGTTATCAACATATACATAGAACTTGAAGCCCCAGAAATTAATGAGATGACCTAAAGAGTACACATTAAAAAAGGCAGATTTTAATGTCGACACTTACAGGACAGAGATAAAAGAGAAATAGAAGGGAAAAAAAAGGACCCAGAAGAGGGTCTTGGAAAAGAATGAGAGACAGAAGAAGGAGGGAATTCAATGAATTGACGGACATCGAGCTTGGGAAGTTGATGATTGAATGGTTTATCATGGCACCCACCCCTGATTCACTATTGCCTGGGCAAGGTGAGAAGTTATCACCTGTCAGCGATGTCCAGGAGTTTCTGACACTGTCAGGTCTCCGGATATTTTATGTGTGCAGACAGGAGTATTGTGGACTGTTGATACCACCCATCTGGTCTACACTGGTCTTGAAACGTGACAGTCGTCTTTGTAGGTGAGCGCTTCTCACGGCATCATTGGCAATAAAACCATCCAGGCTTGGAAAATAAATTGAAAACACAGAACTTAGCTTGACTATTGCTTCCTGCCGTTCTAAAAATATACTTTGAGCCACGGTTTAATTAAAAGCTACCACTCCATGAATATGACGGAGATAACAGGCCCACGGTCCAGGATAAGGTGCTTTATCAGAAAATGCAAACGAATTTCCTGGTCATGTGATCTTCAGGAATGGGTTTTTAAATAGAGTTGCAATCATGTGGCAGCAGCCAGTGCTCCTCATGCATAAAGTTGACCTGCGCCCTCCTCTGCGTGGCTCGTTGGGTTCTAGCTCAGGCTGAGAAAAGAGGGCATGGGAGTGGAAAGAAGATCTTTGCGTGACAGACCCCTGCCACGTATACTTGGTGTAGAGAAAACGGCGTCCTGCTAGCCAGCACGCCTGCGCAGCCTGGCTCTCTGTTGCAATCTGCTGGGTGGATCTAGATTTAATCACACACAGGAGGAGGAAGTGTTCCCGTTGTCCTGAGGAAATCACTGGCTTTCCTTGGCTGATGTGGATGATGCAGGCAATAATGCAGTTGCCGATAATTGCCTCTGAGCAGAGCTCTGGGTGGGCGTGGTCCCTGCACTAGCCTGGCGCACGCCCAGCCCCACTCAAACTCACCTGGATGGGAGGTAAAGGTGACTGGGCTCCCAGGGGAATGAGACACAGAAGGCTTGATGGTCAGCCCTCCCGGGCCAGAGCCTGCTTCCCTGAACCGGCAGTGGTTTGAAGGCTGCTCCAGCTGGCCTTGGAAACTGCATTCAGATCCATCTCGGAAGAGTCGTCAGACAGTAACGGATCTGGTATGGTGAGGGCAGCTGGAGACTGTAAAAGGAGTGTGTGCACCTGTGAGGGCCTACTGACTGTACCAGACGGCGTCTTCAAGTGGAATAATGCAATCGGTTGCAAAAGCTACACCTTCCCCGAAAGTCGCCAGCAAGGGCAAATTGGATGGGAAGGCGTAAAAATTGAGTTCTGTGGGCTTTTTATTTTTTATTTTTTCCCAGTGACTTGGTAGGAGTAAATTTTTCTCAATCTCTTTTGATTTCCTTCTCTCATTCATGAAGTCCAGTAGAATACAAAGAGCCACCTCATATGCAGTCCATTATGACATTTATAAATACCGTCATTGTCACGAAGGCAGGGTTTCTGGCACGGGGCCGGCTGTGTCCAGAGCCTAACAACTGGTTGTGTGACAGGTTGTATATCCGGACTTTTAATTTATAGTTCATCCTGGTTTTGTCCACTTGAAACTAACTCCGAAGATACACACATGGGGCTTTTTCTTTCATTGCTTATAAGAATAACAATTGAAACATGACGAGACCCCACTCTTTGTCTCTTTAGGGTGACAAGGCTATTTTTGGCCAGTTCCTAGATTTATGTGGGCTGTACCTTCTTGACTATGTTATTTCCCTCCTGGTATTTATACTTTTATCCTTAGGCTTGGAAATTGACAAGGTATTGTAAATAGTCCTTTAAGAAGTCCTATTTTAGGACCTGGATACTAACAAGAGAGAGATTAGTGGCCTCCACTACTTAGGAGGTATAAACCTCAGACAGGAAGAGGGGGGGAAATGTGAGTCAAAATCCCCAAAACCTAATAGCCTGTTATCTTCATCATCATGCTGATTGTAAATAAGTTAGCCTGGAAGGGAGTTGCAAAGCTCCAATCTACAGCACTCTCTCTTTCTTAGGGCTGGTGGGGGAGGAGTCTATATGCTCAGGCAGCCTGGCAGGAGGAGCCCTGGCAGGTTAATTGCTGCGGGCGGGCTAGCTAGCAGGGAGTGTGCTGGTGATGTACAGCAGACCAGAGCAAGTGAAGGAAAGCGAGCGAAGGAGAGTGACTCTTCCTGTGACAGCACAAATATGCTCCATGCTCCTCAGGTTCCTCAGGAAGAGAGGAGGAATGAATGCTCGCTGTGCATTTGCTGTCTACACAATAAAAATAGCCTCTGGCTAAACATGGAGACCAGAACACAGGTTTACGAGAGGAGAGAGAGAGAGAGAGAGAGAGAGAGAGAGAGAGAGAGAGAGAGAGAGAGAGAGAGAGAGAGAGAGAGAGACAGACAGACAGACAGACAGACAGAAAGACAGAAAGACAGAAAGACAGAAAGACAGAGACAGAGATATCCAGGTTAACATTATTATGAACATTCTTGCCCAAAAGTGCTGAAAATCAGTTTCAATACATTTTGCATTTTAATGAATTGCCGTGTTTGAGGCGGGTCTGCTGGACAGTGGGGTTTTCCGTGGGATCTTACCTTAGCTGATAGCATTTACAGCACGGCCACTGTCCATTGCCGGCGTGGGAGATGAAGGTGCCGGCTGATGAAGTGAAGGCAAGATAGTTCTGCGGAATTAGCGGTTTGCTTTCATGTGGCGACATTGATATTAGTCTCCCCGCTGGATGCGCTCTGATTCCGAGGCAGTCAACTTTACTATTACCAACGGCTGGAAAGCCAGATAGCATTATCATCAGATCTGTAGCTGGGACATGAAGAGTTAATCCTCAGGGGAAGCAAGATGCACATGTTGCTATCTTTTATTTCTCACAGTAAAAAACATACACATACGTATGTATATATTTCAACTTCGGAGTGTTGTGGGAGCCTAAGATGAAGGCAGAATCTCATGTGTCTTTTCTATCATGAAAATAAACATAACTTTTCACTCTAGCGAGCATAACTTTTTAATTGCTCAGGTGTTTGTTGCAAAATTATCTGTTTTCAAAGAGGAGATGGGTTGGCTAATGTAACTACTGGTTTTTTTCTTCCCATATCTGTGCATTCATACCTCGTGGTGTATGCTCATTGAAATATTATGGAACGAATGGATAGATGGATAGATAACTGTCATTCTTTGACCTGGCCCCAATCAACAAACAAACCCCACATTTCCCACTGTGTATGTATTTGCCTTTGACAACCATGGTACATTGAAAAAGCAACCATCTAATTAGCATCCAAACGTGAAGTTTTTCCTTGATGCTTTCTGCACGGATATAATCCTTCTTACTACATGGCGTCGCACTATCCTGTAGACCATGAGTTTTCTTTTCTTTTTTTAATTGTATGAAACATTGGCAATCTTTTGCAAAATTAGTCCTCGAAAGCAACAAGTGACAAATGGTTTGGTAAACAGAAATTAGGCAGCATCAAAGAAGAGAATTGATATTGTGTGTGTGTGTGTGTGTGTGTGTGTGTGTGTGTGTGTGTGTGTGTGTGTGAGTGCACACGCGTGCACACCATGAAGTGTTTCAAACTTGAGCTGTGGAGATGTCCTTGACTTTGTGTCTATATCATAGAAAATGTGATTCTTGCAACGGTGGAGCTTTGTTTTTCTTTCTTTCTTAGATGTTTGTCCTCAGCCATCACATGCCAAATCACTAAACATCAATTAAATAACTTTAGCAATTATTAATGAACATACTTCATAAAGGGTAGAAGATATGCCTCTGAAATATGAACTAAGGAAAAATATTGGAAGATCAGTCATCCATGGACTGAGTACCAAGTCTGTGATGAGGGATAAGACAGCTCTAAACTTCTATATCTGGACTCTAGGGAAAGGCAGTTTTGATGTTTAGTTGCTATTGTGCAGTGTGAACCTGTTTTTATTCTGCAGAGCTCTTTATCTGTCCAACGTCAATTATCCCTACAAAGTCCATTTAAAGGCAAAAACATCTTTGTTAAAAAGTTAATTTATGTCTTTGTTAGGCAACACTAGGGTTCAAACTCGGGGCCTGAAAACAGTGGGACCCTTGGCCCTTTTCTTGATTCCAGTACCTGTTGGAGAAAGTCTTGTATTTTCTTCCAGGGCTGACCTCAGGTCTCGATCCTCTCACTGTGCTTTCTGTGTAGATCGTCTGGCTGATGCACAGCCCCACACCTGACTTACTGGTTGAGATGGGGCTAGCCCACTTTCTGTTGGGCGAGCCTTGAATGAGATCTTGCAGGTCTCTCTCTGTTGCTCAAGCATCTGGAATTACAGCTGGGAGCCTCTGCCCCCAAGCCCCATGTTTCTGTTGTTAAAGCCTCTTTGGTATTTCCTTCCAGAAAAAATGAGCTTTGTTGACAACCTTTCTCTGCTTGGCCAAACTGGAGTCAGGCTCCAGAACCTTCTGCGAGGCCCTGTATAATAAGTCCTTTAAAAAGTCCAATTTTGGTGAGAAGCCCACCAGGTCTGCTCCACCGGGAATCCTTCATGCTGCGTGCGGTGGGGGGCTCTCAATGCCTAACCGAGACCCCTCCTCCTGGGCTGTGACCCGGTGATGTCTGACCCCCTGTCGCGTCTTCAGCAGAAACGGGGCCTTGTCATGTGGGCTGGAATCCCCCAGAGCCCCGATACTCTGTCCCCTCCACGTCCACCGGTTGGTTTAGAAGGACCCCCTTCTCATGGTTCATTTGGAATGGAGCCCGGGCTTGTGTGGAAGGCTCTTTACCCCCATGGCCGTGGTCCTGAATAAAAACCACTAGCCTGGCCTTCATGACTGCTCAGCACTGGCTTTAACCTTGACCCGTGGAGCAGGCGGAGTGGAGGGAAGACGGACGTCCACCGCGTCGTCTCTGGGAGATTGCTGAAGCCCGAGCGGCTGGGCTGTTCAGTGCGGGCCGTGCTGTCTGCATGGCCGGGTGCTGGCGCTGCCCACCGCTGCCTGGCCAGCCCGGGCGGCCACACTTCCCCCAGCCGCTCACCGTGCTCCGGGTGAGGCAGGAAGGCGGCCTAGGGCAAAGGACAGAAAGCCCTGTTTCCATTGCCATAAACGTCTGGAATAATAATAATAATAATAATAATAATAATAATAATAATAATAATAATAATAATAATAATAATAATTGACAAGGGCAGCGGTAACAGGCATCGGTGCAAACCTTGGAAAGGCAGAAAGGCTTCTGCTGGACGTGGCGCGGGCTGCGGTGCTTTCCCTGGAGACCCGCTTCCGGCACCTGGGAAAGTCGTGTTGTGGCTTGGGATTGCTTGCTTGCATGCGCTGTTAGCTACCTGGGTGAAGCCGCACACAGCGAAGGAGGCAGCGTCTCTGTCTCCTCCTTCACGTGAGGCTGCATGCTTTCATAGGTTACAATCTCCCAACTCTGTCTGATGTGGCCACGTAGAGTCAAATACGAACCCCTCACAACAGTCGAACGCTGGAAGCATCACGTGAAGTCTGGGTGCTTGGCAGGCGTGGTGAGTGGAGGTGAGGATGGACCCAGTACCGAGGCACCTCCCCAGCTCACCTGCTTCCTCCTGGCGTGGGAGGCAACGCCGTTCTAAGGGAGCATGAGGCGGCTCCCAGCCTAGCGGGCCTGGAAAAACACCGGTAGCAGCCACGTTTCTCTTTTCCTGATTATTTAAAACGCAACTTGCAGGTATAAGAGGAATAGCTGGCTTGGTCTGTACTGCGAACTTCATTGCATAAAAGGATTTGGACATTTTTTTCCTCCTTTTGACTTTATTTAACTTAATACAAAATTATTTTAAACTAGATAAGAGAAAAAGAATTGCCAGACTGCTCAAGCCCAGGGTGACCTGCCATCTAATTGACAAAAAGCAAAATGTACAGAATATTTTACATAGACACATGAAAATGTGCAGAGAGTCAATGCCGATTTTAAAATGATACCGTGCTGTAACCCTTGATTTTTACCATGAAAGTTCAAATGGAAGGTTTCAGTTTTTATTTCCAAAGTGGTTGCTTCTTTTTATTCATCTCACTCTTGGTCTTTTTTTTTTCTTATTTTGTCGGTTGCGGGGACTGAACTCTGGGCCTGGGCGCTGTCCCTCAGCTCTTCAGCTCAAGGCTAGCATTTTTACCACTTGAGCCACAGTACAACTTTTGGTTTTCTGAAGGGTTTATTGAGGATACAATTTCCATGGTCTTTTCCTGCCCGGGCTGGCTCTGAACCACGATCCTCAGATCTCAGCCTCCCGAGTAGCTAGGATGACAGGCGTGAGCCACCAGCGCCCCGCTTGGTCTTCTTCAAAAAAGAAATCTGAGATCTTTATATTGATGAATATCCTTAAAATTGGTTAGGGAAGAGCAGCATAATATATATTGCTGCATTAGCAAAACAGAAAGAGAAAACAGCCTTTTAAAGGAACGAGAGGTCTAAGATAATGACTATCAACTTGGAAGCAAACTTACTGCTCTCAGCATCCATTTGCGTTTAGTTTTTGGCATAACGATTAAAGCTACAAGGATTACCACAGCAAAGATCTGGAATTGGGGATCCCCAATTTAGCGATGCCTTTAAAATCGGCTTGCAAAATGCAAGTGGCGGTGGCTCAGGCGCCAGGGCATCCTTCCCCTGGAACGAGAGCTGCCCCTGTGCAGGGCCCAGCCCAGAGTTCAAGCTCCAGGACTGGAAAAAACAAAGCTTCCAAATACAAACATCTCACTCAAATAATCTGTCCCAACCATGGGGTCAGATTGAACTTTTTTCCTTCTAAAATAGATGTTGAAAATGAACCACCATATCGAGACAGTAAGAAGCTTTGCCCTCATGAACGCATTAATCCATTGGTGGGGTTGATGGAGTAACAGGTTACTGGGTCTCCGATAAAAGCAGTGTGTCAGGTTCCTGATCACATTCTGTCTCCGCACACGGTGCCTCCACCTGTGGAATCAGAACTGTGAGCCAAACACACTTCCTTTATTATTGCCCAGCTGACGGTTTAGCACGATCAGGAACAGGCTAGTCTAGAGGGGCCAGGATACTGCATTTCATGGAAGTACCTGCTCTGCATCCTCTGGGCAGAACTCATTTGTCAGGAAATCAAAAAGTAGAACAAGTGCAGTTGAAAATCCATCTTCCTAATGGAATGACAGAATGAGCCCATCTCCCACGAAGAAGAATCTTCACATGCCAGAATTCATTGACCAGAAGTAGCGATTTTTTTGAAGGCTCTTGTGAATCAAATGAATGTATTTACTGCTATAAATCAAATGTATTTATTATCTTTTAGTGGAATTAATCCCTCTAGAGATGATTCCAAAATCCTGTCCTCTTATGTCTTCTTATAAGCGTCTGACCACGGCACTTTGAATGAATGTCTAGCGTCCACCAATCCTTCCTGCATAAAACTCTGTCCAGGCTCTCGTTGTGGGTGAAGGGCCATTCCCCAAAATTTGAATTTGGTCCGGGCCTTATGACTTCTTTTGGCTCATGGGATGTGGGCAGGAATGGTGAGGTGTGCTGGTGTGAACTTATTTCTTAAGAGATACCAAGTGTCTATATTCTTGGTATTTGATATTGCCAAGGGAAGAAGCCACTCATGTTCTTCTATGCATTGGATAAGAAATACGCCACCAATACTGGCCTATTTTCCTATCCCAATGTCTATAATTCAGACTCGGGCTTGATGGTCCACAGCCCAAGGCAATCTGTTCTGTTGGTCTAGATAAGCAATAATTGGTATGAAAGCTAATCATTTCTTTGCTTGTTACATAGTGTTATTGCTGACTGATACAAAGATGTTGACAGACATCACTTTTGGAATAGCCGTTAATAAAATGTTAGGTGTAATTTAATGATGTTGCCATTTTTGTTTTAATTTTAAGTATGTTTCTGGTTCTGTGCTATGCAACTGAAAAGGTTACAGGTTTCATTTTTCACGTTAGTTTTTTTTTTTTATTGTTTGTTAATAGAAAGAACTATGACGCTTGTAGGAAAAGAAGAATCTGATTAACAAAGACTGCCACAGGCATGTGTTCTTCATATTTTGAAAGATCTTACAGGATATTAATCATGGGATTTGTTTTTCTTCTGGAGACTAAAATCCAGGACTGCATTTCATCAGGGATGTGGGATCTTTTGTGGCTAAAAATTAAGACTCTGCCAGCTAATTCTGTTTTGAAACAGCGGGGTTTGGGAGGTTGGAGTGGGGCTGGGAGGCTTGGGACTTTGTTATGCCACCAATTACCTATTCTCCTCAGGAAAAGCCTTTTCAAAACTACTTGAGCCACACATCCCTTCAGACTAAGAAGTCCTAGAGATCTCTCATTCTAGATCTTTCACTTACGTGTATCAATTCACGGGAACACCAGAAAAGGAGATTCTGACAATGCTGTCATTAATAATGTAAGTGTGGGAGAAAACCAGAGGTGTCTATGGAGACTAGAGTATCTCTCTCGCAAGACTGACTTAAGACACGTGCAAAAGATGAAAAGATAGCTGTGTAGCAAAAGAGAAAGGGCAGGAATACAGCTAAAGCGCAGAGTGAGGTACAGCGTGCGAGACGTGCTGAAGTAAAATGGCGACGGCTTACCGACAGCCGGCGCTGGAGCCACCTCAGGCCCAGGTGTGCCGAGTCCCTGTCCTGGGCGCCTGGCCGGTGGGGCTCTGGTCAGAGGGAAGAGACTATGAGAGGAAGCTGGCATGCCCAATGAAGCAGATCCCATGCTCTCACGATGATTAAATAATCAATTCGGCAATTAATTAAATAAATTAGGGTAACCTCATGATGGTTTGCTTTGGACCCCGAAGCCTGTTTTTCTTAGTGCCTGTATTGGCCTTGTCTCTGAGTTTGTTGTCTCAAGGAGAGATAGGCAACTCAGAGCTTAGGGCAAAGGCTGACCTACGTGTGGAAATGTGCAGGATGGAGCCTGAGCTCGGAAGAAGCTTGTGGACAGGGTGGGACAGGGTGGGCTTCATGGGTTTGTAACTAGTACATTCGCACAGACACCCGCCACAGACCAAGCTCAGGACTCTATCCTTAGCTTAATGACCTGTGGATGCCATTTTGATATTCTTACTGATTGTATTTTTGAATTTAGGCTTCAACAGTGAAATCCAATAGGACGAGGAAATAGGAGGTAGCGGTATGGTGGCATCAGAAAGGTCCCCCTCTCCTTTCCATGAGTGGCAGAGTAGTGGCAAGGTCTCAGGGGGACAGGACCCAGTGCAGGCACGGGTCCGACTCCACGTAAGGGCTGGGAAGTGAGAGGGGGGTAGGCCTCACTCGGGCCCCACGCCAGGTGGACCATAACTTACCCCGTGCAGAAAAACAGTGCTGCTGTAAGCAATGCAAACGGTTTTCCTCCTAGCGTAACTTCTCCATTCCTGCTGAATCGATGGCATAGTAGAGGAAGATGCGGGATTCCTAAGGGCTTTTCCTGTAAAGCTTTCCTTTGTCATCAGCAGGCCAAAGGCAGAGATTTCTGGTACATATTCACCTGTGAAATACCCCGCGCAACACCCTGGGACCCGCCAGGCAGGGCTCCGATTTGTCACTGAAACCAGGGCCTCTCTGAGAGTCAGTCAGAGGAGCAAGGGGTAAAGATGAGGCAGATCCCAGACCAGCCGGACCCAGGATCACCCCTCACAGGCTCAGCGTGTCTAAATTAGGAGGAGGTATTGATACGAAGGTGTCTGTTAGACACAGGTGCTCCCACAAGGCAGAAAAGCTGAAAAAGGAAAAGGAAGTTGGCCACACAAGTAGGCAGAAACCTTAGGAAACGTCTTGACCCGGTTTAGCAAGTGGTGGTAGCTCCAGGTGAAGATCTGACCACAACCCGGAACCTCAGGTGGCAGCCTCGTGAAGAGCTGGGACTGCAGGTGTGAGGCTGGCCTCTGGGGATGCACTCTGGATGATGAAGTGGTTTGTATCCTATCAGATACACTCTGGGGGTGAGGGTGGGGCGAGGGGAGGGAGGTGATGCCTACTGATCCCTACTGCCACCCGGTGGCAGGGTCCATGTATTGCAAGAGCAATTGCTTCAGGTGGTGATACATTTTAGAATTGCCAAACCAGACTGTGAGCTTCTAATTAACACCCAGCTCAGACCTGGTGGCTCACGCCTGTAATCCTAGCTACTCAGGAGGCTGAGATCTGAGGGTCACGGTTCAAAGCCAGCTCGGGCAGGAAAGTCTGTGAGACTCTTATCTCCAATAAACCACCTGAAAACCACAAGTGGCGCTGTGGTTCAAGTGGTAGAGCACCAGCTTTGAGCTGAAGAGCTGAGGGACAGCGCCCAGGCTCAGAGTTCAAGCCTCAGTATGGACAAAAAAAGAATACCCATACACATGATACAATTTAGCTCCAACGAATGTTGGTAAAACGGCATGAAGTTAAAAATAGCTCTGCATTTTTCAGTCACTTTCTACCAATGTCACTTATAACTCCAACTTCACTGGGACATTATAATTTTGAATTCTTGCTCGAATCTACCACTTGTGCCTTGCACTGAGCTCCTGTAACACTTCGGAACTTGTTTTACTTCTGTAAAGTATAAAAATGAATGATGTTTGATTCAAGAGACCGCCAAGGTGAGCGTCACACATGTAAGCACTTCAGAATGGAGGCTCTCCTCCCCACAAACAGGGTCACCAGTAAGTGGGCCATTCAGCTCAGAAACCATGCAAGGACTGACAGCCATTTGGTGAGAGGGACAGGGGAATTTCCCAGTTGGGATTCTCAGTGCTGATGTTTGACCTCTACTTCACCAACCACTTGTAGTGTTTACATTGCATTAATAAATTTGATAGAATGATTTTTTTCATAGGACTCTACGAGAATTAAGCAGATGCCTGACTCTTAGGTAAATTTAGGCTTAATCACTGTTTCAGTAGGTCTGTATTGGCTCTGAGAAGTGTATTCTCTTACGTAAAAGAATAACTAAAAGCCTTAAAAATATTTTGTAGGCAATCATTTTCCCCAAACAATCCAAGAATCTCTGCTTTTTTAAAGCTTTACAAAATAAAGCAAATAACTTTTGTAACATTATCCCCAATTTTATCATAATGGGTAGGAATTCCCAAAGTTCCTCATTTTGAGTGTATTTCTGTGCTTGCATTCTTCAAATGTACAGGCCTAGGGACTGACCATGAAACCAGTTCTAGGCTCTGGTTTCATTGTCAACATACTTTTAATTTTTGCAAACAGTTTGAGGAAACCAGGCCATTAAAGGATCAGGAAATTCACTTATGAAAAGGGCTGAAGTACGTGGATGAAATTTGAAAGCAGCAGACATCCCACAAACGGTGCAGCCACAGTCACACAGATGTGCTAGGAAATTTCAGAGAGACAGAACTCTGCATGGTGGAGAAGACAGAGGCTGCTTTCAGAGGCTGGAGGAAGGGATGTAGGCCATGACGGCGTGACCCTGTGGGGCTCCTTTGGAGGTGAGTTATGGGGTAGAAAATAGTAATGGCTGCCAAAGAGTGTAAATGTACTGAGCTCCACTGAAACAAACACATGGACGCGAATCTTATGCGGTGTGCATGTTACCCCAATACAAAAGCAAAAGTTTAGGCAGGGACTGCATTGGTGAAGGGAGATGAATTTCCAAGAACAAAGACAACTCCACTGCTGCCTTGCTTTCCGATTTCTCCATACCTTGGACCTTGGCCAAGAGTAGCATGAATCCATAGTTGTTCAACACTCAGCAGAGCGCTAAGACAAATAGGGTTCAGTACCAGACGTTGGAATTATCCCAGAGGCAAATAAATGGTTGTCCAACCAAAGGGCATCTTCGTTTTCCTCCTGCTCCATTTTTTTTGTTCTTTTCCTTCCTCTGATCTTTTCTACTGTCGTATGTACCCTCCCCCTGACCCGGCCCCAAGAAAGACAACAGTGATCATCATGCGTATTAGTTGTGCTGTTTTAGGGTTCTTGCTGTTGAGTGGAAGTAATTTCACTCACACCAAGGAGCGTTACTGCTTGCTGAAGGGCCCTGTCGGGAATTCGGCCTTTTCAGCTGTAAGGTCCATACACCTTCACGAGAAGTTTGCCTGCGCAGGAGGTACTGGGGGGACAAGTCCCACTCAGCCCGAGTAACACGGAAAGCAGGTACAGTGAGAGAAGGAAACTACTGCACACTAGCATTAGAGGCTGGCACCACCCAGTGCGGTGTATATATTACACCTGCTAACTAGTTATATCCCCATCTGTGTAGCTACCTAAATGCATGCACATATATCATATATGTGAAGATGTAAAGGGGTTTGTTGTGATGCATTTTACTATACACGAAATGCGGTGAACATGCAACAGAATGGAGATGCGTCCATTGGAAGAGGGCTACTGTTTCTTGTGGTAGGATGGAGAATGAGCTTGGGATTGGAAAAGTGACTGCTCCGAGTGCTGTGCTGCTACTCGAGTATTAGCTGCGGAATTCTGGGTCAGTTGCTTAAGCTGGTCCAGCCACAAGATATGATGATGATAGATTTGCTGTCCCGTGTCTAATGGGCATGTATGCGGGAATCATTGCTTTAGTTGTCTTGAATAAATCCCTGTCCTTAGGTGACTTACATGAGGAGATGGGAGCGTAGACGGTTGCGTTATTCCTCCTCCCCTGCTGCCGGCTGAGCTTGCGCCATGGCCATCTCTCCCACCAGAATGCTTCAGGCCCTGGAACGCAGAGGGTCGTGGCATCTGGAGTCAGGGTCATTAAGGACGTCACTAAGGTGGCGTCCGTGGGTGGACCTGAGCCCATGAGACTTGCATTCTTATGAGAAAAGGTTAGGGCGCAGCCACACGGAAGAGGTCAGAGGGAAGGAGGCTGTGTTCACGGCAGGGCGGGGGAAAGCCAGTCACACATTGTCTGTTGTTTAGAAATGTGCCTTGTGTCCTTAGCCATGGCATTGTGGCGGTCTTGGTGACGGCAGGCATCTCCTCTGGTCCTCCTTGTCTTTGGTTGAACAGTCAGCGTTTGGCCTCACAATAAGAAAAAAAATCAGAATCTCACCTTGTTGGTCTTTTTTGCTCCTTTGTAGTGATATGGATTCCTTCTGTGCTTGGGTCTACTTTTTGTACCTTGTAAACAGAATGCTACAATTTGCAATATAGGGTAAATGTGAAACTACTGGAAATGGTTTTGAAATACCACATGTATACTTTTATAGGTGTTATGTGTTAATCCATTGGTCACTGTACCTTTCTCTATTTACAACTTTTTCACCCTTGGAAGTCTACTCACTGAGCTTCACACACATAGGCCAGATCTGATAGTGCCTGCCTGTAATCCCAGCATTCAAAAGGCTAAGAGAGGACAATTTCAAGCTAAAGTTCAGCCTGAGTTTCATAATGAATTCTAGGTGAGCCTGGGTTACATAGTGTCTGAAAATAGTATCAATAATACTAACAACACTAATAATGGAAGCTGGAAAATTATGTTAAGGGAAGTAAGTCTCGCCCAGAGAGACAAAGGATGCATGCTTTTCCTTTCGTGAGGAAGGAAGATCGAGCTGACACATTTGGAAGTGGACAGGGAGGCTGAGTGGTCTGCAAGTGTTTGTGAATGTGTAAAATGAAATATGGTAGATCCAAGGGAGCACTCAAACGGCGCCATTCCTTGGAAAGCCAAAGCCAAAGCTCAGGAAAATAAAACCCCAGGAAGTGAGTAGTCAGAAGAGATGAGGGGTGGGCTAAGGGGAAAGAGGTAGACGAAGGAAGGAGAGAAGCAGGGATGCAGATGAGAATCGAGTGCATATCCTACACAGCGTAAGAAGAGAGGCGGAGGGGGTGGAGGGGGTGGGAACAGGACACGCAGGACTGTTGAAAGGGGACATCGATCCCGACACTGCATTCGCAAACTGCTCGTTAAATGACAAGGCTTTTGGACAAGTATGAGATAATAAAAACAAATCGAGGAAAAAACGGGCAGGTAAAGAAAGAAGCAATCAAGGAGGGGGAAAGGCTTACAGTAGTTAAGGGGTGTTAGAAGTAAGACTAGGTTCTTAAATGACATCAACGATCACTAGTGACCCATCTAGTCTTGATTGATTGCTAAGAAGCCTCCTTGAGCCTTTTATCCTTGATTTCTATCCATAGGTCAACCAATGCCTTGGAATTTTGGTTGAACCACTGTATGGTTCTCTGAAAGGAAAAGGAATGTTTCTTTAGAGAATCAATAATGTTTTTTCTAGATGATTAAAAAAAACAATTTTGACTAGCTCTGGGAAATCTCAGCCATATTCATAGCAAGAAGATGTTTATTTATAAAAGTGGATGGTAGGAAGAGCAGAACACCGGCTGTTAAGATAAATATACCTAGATTTAGAATGAACAAACGGAACAGTTATACTCACTAGACACTACACAGAAAATGGACTGGATAGCTTATCGGGGAGGATGGGAAGGAAAGAATGAGAGAGAGATGGCAGGGGACACATGGTTCAGGGAGAACTGTACTGATCGTATCCAATTCATGGAACTGTAACCTCTTCATATATCAACCATATAAATAGGATTAATTACCTCCTTTAAAGACCAACTTGGACAATTTCCATGCTCATTTCTGTCTGTAAAATGGGTATAGTCACAGCCTCCTTTTAGGAATTCAAAATCAGTTTTCACAGAAACCGAATCCACAGATCACATAAAGTAACGAGTTCCTCAGAAGTGTTTGACTTTTCCTGTTCTCTTAGGAGCCTTTTTCCCACTAAAGAGGAAGCATGCTTTTTTCTCTCTTCTTCGTGATGCCAGAAAATATGTAATTGTTATGAAGCTGAAGCATTCAGTAAAGAAAGTGCAGTGGTCTGTTCTCACCAGATTAGAGGGGAAACAAAAAGATAAGAATTTGAAATGAGAATACAGTTTCATTAGGCAGTTATTGGTGTATGCTGTTTGCAACAGAAGATGAACTTTAAAAGGCCTTGTTCTTGACTGCTGCAATGGTAAAGTGCTAGTTTACAAATTATGCCCGACTTGTGCTATATTTTCAGAATTGGGAATTTAGGCTTTTTTATATTTTCATTCAAATGTCTATAAGCCAAGCAGTAATAACTTTAGAACAGAAAACCTGACATGCCGCACTGCAGCAAGCGACATATATATTTTACTAATGTGCATTTACATTCTCTGACATTTCATACAATGTTGTGGTAGCTTAAAGGAATAGACATAATAGAAAATAACTGCAGAAATGTCTGCTACAATCACGGCACGGGGAAATACAGATGGAGTAGGAGGAAAAGACCAAAAACTGTGAGTAGAAGAAAGTATGCTTACATCGATGTATCACTTGTTGCCTGTCAGATTCTCATGGGCAAAGCAACATGCTCAACATAAGTGGTGACCAAAGCCAAGAAATGCTCAGTTTTATTTCCTGGTGCCAGCATGGATATTTACGGATGGACTCCAGGGACAGTGCAGAGGAACTATTGCAAGAGAGAAGGATTTTTTTAGGATCTTTTCAGTTTGAAGCTATTTTAAATGAGCTCTACCCAGACTTCAACATTGAACATATAATTAATCATCTAGTAAATTTTGTCTCAGAATCAAGGGAGATAGTTTGGGCTTTCTAAACTTGTCATCAAAAACTGATTGGCAACATGCAGGTTGTGGGAGGTTTTGATGATTTTGCAATAGTGGAGTTGAAAACAACCAAACAAATTTGATGCAGATAAGGGGATGAAACTGAGGTGCACTCAGAAGCAGACGTCAGGGCTCCGGTCTGTAACCCTCGCTGTTCAGCAGGCTGAGCTCCACAGGAGAGGGACCTTGGCTGAGAGGTCCACTAGACTCCATCACCAAAATAACCAGACAATTGCAAGGCTGGAAGCCTGGCTCAAGGGGTAGAGCGCCCGCCAACCACGGATGAGTCTTTGAGAGGAACCTGACCCTAGCTCTCCCCATCCCCCCAAACGTTTTACCCATCATGCATTCAGTCTCCTCTTGTGAAACTCTTACTATTATTGATTTCAGTCCTAGAAACTGACCTCAGGGCCTAGGCACTGTCCTTGAGCTTTATTGCTCAAGGCTAGTGCTCTACCAACTTGGGCCACTGCTCTATTTTGGGCTTTTGGGGTAGTTAATTGGAATTTGACTGCCTTTCCTGTCCAGGCTCACTTTGAACCACAATCCTCAGCTATCCGTTTCCTGACTAACTAGGATTACAGGTAAGAGCCACCAGTCCCTGGCTTCTAGGTTTATTTTTTTATTACATAGTTTTCTTAAATACTACATAATTTTTGTTGCTGTTCATGTCTTTGTCTTTGAAGTTGAAAAAATAAACAAATCACATATTTTATGCAATATTCTGTTGGTTTTGGTTGCTACTATTATTATTATTATTCCTTTAAAATGTCAATGTTATTTGACATGCTGTTGAATTACTGGAAGACAGTTCAGTCTTTCAGGCTTTTTAAAAAATTATTAGTGAATCACAGAACATGCTTTAGTATTTGGCTAAATTATTTCTTATAGTCTTTTGTATATTCTTTCTAATTCTCTGTATCTCTATTCTTCTAATTCTCTGCTCTTCTAATAGATTTGGGGTATACTCATAGCATTCCTATCTGTATGTGATGTCTAAAAACTGCTCTGCTTACTCTCAGTGGCTTTTGCTGGCCATTAGTGGTTTTTCACGCTTTCCACACACCTGCACCATGCTTTGTTAGGGCAACTGTCTCTCTTCTAGTCCCTTGTTCTGGTCCCTTGTTTTCTAGTTGCTTTGGTTCAGGATAGGATCTCTGTCCCGTCCACTCAGCAAGTCCTCCAGGCCGGGTTAGATTCCCCTCAGTGTCTGGAAGTGCAGGGGTAGCCCGGGAGGAGGGCGGACCCACAGACGATGCATCTGGGTGGGTTTGCTTCATCTTGGCTGGGCAGGCCCACGTGGGTGTTCGTGTTGATCGGTGTCTGAAAACCACTGCCACCAAATTTTCATAGATCATACACCAGAAGGTTTGCTAATGAACATTTCTTCTACTTTATTTGGCTTTGAATTGCCCCCCCCCCGCATTTTCTAAGCCACAGATAACTTTTGCATGTTTTCAGGCTGTATAGACCTGGAATCACATGGTATGTAACTTCGTATCTGGTATCTTTTTTTTTGGGGGGGGGGTCCAGTCATGGGGCCTGAACTCTGGGCCTGGACGCTGTCCCTCAGCTCTTCAGCTCAAGGCTAGCGCTCTACCACTTGAGCCACAGCGCCACTTCCGGCTTTTTTCTTTTTGCTTATGTGGTGCTGAGGAATCCAACCCAGGGCCTCATGCATGCAAGGCAAGCGCCCTACCACTGAGCCACCTTCCCAGCCCTCTGGTATCTTTAAGCTATATTTGTGGGACTCATTTGTGTTGGCTGATTGTGGCTGTAGTTCAGTCGTTTTTCATGGTCATGTATTATTCTATGATGTAATTAAACCAAAGTTTATCCACTCTAGGGTTAAGCGTTTTAAAGATTTTTTTTAAATGTCATGCTTATAGTTGAATGAATAAAATTGGTAAGATTTTTATTTTCTATGTTTAAAATTTTAGGTATATGCATTCATTTCTAAGGCTTTTTGTTGTTGTTGTTGGTCGTGGGGCTTGAACTCTGGGTCTGAGCACTGTCTGTCAGCTCTTCAGCTGAAGGCTAGCACTCTACCGCTTGAGCCACAGCACCACTTCCTGTTTTCCGGTGGAAAACAGAGTTAAGAGTTATTAGAGTTAAGAGTCTCACAGACTTTCCTGCCTCAGCTGGCTTTGAACTGTGATCCTCAGATCTCAGCCTCCTGAGTAGCTAGGATTACAGGTGTGAGCTGGTGCTTCACTGTAAGTCTTTTATAGGGATAACTTCATGTTAATTTGAAATATTTCAGTTTATTAATTTTGGGAATATATTGATAATTTATAATAAATTGATAATTTAAACTAAATTGATAATTTCCAAGCACATTCTTTTGCTCCATTCTCTCTCCATTTTTGGGGGGGGGGCCTGGTCGTGAGGCCTGAACTCTGGGCCTGGGCGCTGTCCCTCAGCTCTTCAGCTCAAGGCTAGCGCTCTACCACTTGAGCCACAGCGCCACTTCCAGCTTTTTTTCTTTTTGCTTATGTGGTGCTGAGGAATCGAACCCAGGGCCTCAGGTGTGCAAGGCAAGTGCTCTACCACTGAGCCACCTTCCCAGCCCCTCTCTCTCCTTTTTTCTCATAATTTGGTTATGCTTTTGTTCAACCATCGACTTATAAAAACTAACTTTTCTAGCATCTTCTGTACTCATCCTCCCTTGTCTGTTATACTTGCTTATACTTTGACCCTATGTTCTGCTTGCGACAACTCTGCTCACAGTAGATCACAGTTAAGATACTTTTAGCTTTGTGAGGCGGTGGCCAGAGAGAGAGAGAGATAAATATAAATATTTCATATATTCTAATGCTTTGATATTTTACTTTTTAAGATTCAATCTCCATGTTAAATCTGTCATCCCTGATTATTTTACATCATTTGCCTGTTAAATACATTAAATAAATGTTTCTGTTCTCTTGGAACTTAATCACATGATTTTTATCTCCTTGGTCTAAAACTTGTTGATATAACTAGTGTTCATTTTATTTGGCATTGTTTTGCTTTGTTTGACTTTAAAAGATGTCATCCTACTTGAAAATAAGATCTTTCCAAGTTATAGATTAAAGAATGCTTTTAACTACCACAGACGTTAGCAAGTCTAGAAACATACACTAAAAAATTAACTACAACATGACATTCTCCATAAATTTTTTTCCTATTCTCCTAATTACATATTCTTACTTACCTTCTCAAATAACAACTTTTATAATACTTTTCATACTTAGTAAGAAGTAAATCATATACACCCTTTAATTTCATTTTACATTGATTGGAATTGGCTCTTGATTATTAATAGTTTAGAAAAGTTCATTTCAGCTTCACAATTTATTATTAATAATGTCACATTCATACTTATTATTTTAAAATTGCATAAGCCTTCACAGATAACTGTTAATAAATTACTGACTTAAGTACTGCCACCATTTTCTACAGTACAGGAATTCTTTTGTACAATTTCCATCATGTGTGTGTGCACACACACACAATTATCAATAAAGCCTATTCTTGACAGGAGAAAATTTGTTTTGACTAAGCACTGATGAGAACAGAATCTCTTTACTTATATTTTACATGTCTGATAACCGAAATAATTTTCTAAAGAACCGTTTCTGGCTTCATACTTTTCTATTCCTTTATTCTTCTGCAAACACATGTGCTTCCCAGGGGTATGAAGTGTAGATAAGGCCATATTGTAAAATTGCTTTTGCTTTGGCCTTCTGTGTGTTAGTGCTAGTTAAGTCAAGAGACATTCCTAGATAGAGGAATAAATAGCTTATTATTAGAGAGAGGGGTGCCCCAAATCACACCATAGCCCAGAGTGTGCTCATTCCAATGGGACCAGTGTAAATGGAACATGACAGAAGGGCAGATGCTGGTGGCCCCTCCCAGCTCAGGAGGCTTTGGCCTCCTTTGGTCCTAAGTTAGTCCAGGCAGAAAAGTCCACAAGATTCCATCTCCAGTTAATCAGCAAAAAGCCAAGATGGAGGCGTGGCTCAAAGTAGCACTAGTTGAACAAGCAAGCTAAACAAGCTTGAGGCCCTGAGTTCAAACTCCATTAACACACACACACACACACACACACACACACACACACACACACACACACCCCACTCCCCACCACACACACACACACACACACACACACACACACACACACCACTCCCCACCCACAGAAGGAAAGCTAGAAAAATAAAAGACAATGATCCCCTCTGACTGGCATGAAAAACATGATTCTATGAATTTCCAAGGTTTATTTGTGAATCTAAAAATGGTTAAGCTTCATTGACTTGATAATCAATCTACCCTTAGATAAGGTGGGAGAGGAGAAAAAGGAGAATGATTATAAGAGAAATGATGATAGTTTTTTTAAAAAAAAAAAACAGGAAGGTAAGAGAAAATAGCTGAATGGAAGGACTGTGCAGAAAATGTTAAAGTAATTAGCAAGTGAACGTCCACTGCAAACCATGCATATATAGTTGCGTCAAGTCACGTGACCTTGGATCACTTAGAAGCACTGTTCTATACCCAGCAGTCCCACTGTGCAGCCTCATTTTACCTTTGAGACATACATGGAAGACTGGTGCTGATCATGAGTCTTAGTTTACAAAGTGAACCAGGTTTAAACAAGCTCAGGAATTGGCCATAGGTAGCATAGATTGTGAGTGATGGCCTTCAGCTTGACCTGGTTCTACTGAACTTACTGTGCCTACTAATCATCTTGTTAGAGCAGGAGAACATAAGAAACTGGGAAACTGAAGGTGTTAATGGGCAATTTTAGAAGATCCAGCAATATTTGCAAGTTCTTTTATCTTTTACAGGTTGTTATCATCATAAATTCCCATCTCAAACTCAGTGACCCCGTCTTTAATTAGCTAAATATTTCTTTATTTTTCATCAGTTGTATTATTTTGCTGCAGCATTGAAACGTAGCCAGAAATTTAAATCGTTGACAAGTATTCAGAGATGTTAACAATTCCCAACCAAGGGGAATGAACGGTGCGATGAGAAGCGAGCTGGTAGCTTGAGACCTTTTGTAAGTACGAAAGGCAACTTCTTGAGTGTGTGGCATTCTATGTGATGCTAGTACTGGCCAGGACGGATTTCAGTACAGCTAAACGCAGGGTCTTCGGAGTTTTCTACATGGGCACTCTGAATGGTGAGGGGGAAATCAAGTCATGCTTGTGACGTCTTAAGGGGCAGAAAAGAAATGTGCAAGATGGTAAGCAATTGGTTCTTTCCTGAGAGATGTCGCAAGTGTGTCCTTGCTGATGAGCTGATGTGGGGGGTGGGGGAGGTGGAGGGCGTGTGCCCCTTCAATGTGGTTCCTACATCAGATGAATTGTCTCTACCTCTACCCTGCCTACCGGAGCTGCTCACGGAGACTGGTGTTTTACTAATCCCCGTGATCCAAATGATTTTTTTTTTTCACGTTTCAGGACACAACAGGTAAGAGAGTAGATTTGTTCAGCTGGGTGAGTTTATCCTTCTTTTATGTGTTGTTTCGATTTTATATTCATTTACTTATTGTCCACATATGGCGGCCGAGGCTGTGGAAGCGAGCGCTGACTCCCCACGAACACAGCCAAGTGCAGAGACAGAGGTTGTGGGTCCGAGCTTTTTTTGCTTTTTCCCACGCAGGATTATTATGAGTAAAGCTCTTGCTCAGCGCCCTCTGAGGGCGGCTCAGGGATGCTGGCTGAGGGGTTTCCAGAGATTTCAGGGGAGGCTCAGATGGCGCCACGTGCCGGCAGCCCAGCCGGAGCAAGCCACACAGCAGCACTATGCATTTGTGCATTTGTAGATTTGTTGATTTATTTACTTTCAGTTCTCGCACTGTGGTCATGCACGGACAGATTCCAAAATCGTGTAGTGGCATCGTGTCCGGTTTGCTACTGCTGTATTACTGCAAAAGAAACCACGTCTTTTCAAAGAAAGAAAACAATTAGATTAGCAACCCCAGTGTCCTCCACACATTGCCTTCCCCCGGGTCCGGAGGCCACCTTGTGTTCCCAGGCACAGGCCTTTCAAGAATGAAACACCGGGCTGGGAATGTGGCTCAGTGGATGAGCGCTTGCCTTGCGTGCATGAGGCCCTGGGTTCGATTCCTTAGCACCACATAAGCAAAAAGAAAAAAGCCGGAAGTGGCGCTGTGGCTCAAGTAGTAGAGTGCTCGCCTTGAGCTGAAGAGCGGAGGGACAGCGCCCAGGCCCAGAGTTCAGGCCCCACAACCTCAAAAACAAAACAAAACAAAAATTAAACACCGCAAATAATAATATATAGGGAATGCGAGGGAAAGTATAAAGAAGGGAATTCATGTGCTTGATATTTAAGTTTTCTTGTTTCCTTTTCAAGAAAAGAGGGGAGAGCTAGATTGGCTTTCTTTTTTCTCTCATTTCAAGCCCTTTTTACTTAGGATATTTGACCTCTGTTGAGATGACTAAAACTGTCTTCCTTGGAGCATCAACCTTTTAAGCGATTCCCTCCCCCCCCCCCTTTCTAAGGGCTATTTTTATCCTGAGAGCATTTTGTACATTACTCACTGAAACACAAGCTTTGGTCGCTACGTTGAGCAGTGAGGCTTCCTGATCCGAACTAGCTGAAAGGAGAGGCAGCGAAGGTCAGCAGGGTTTGTTTAGTTCCCGAGTGTTGATGTGTGTGTGTGTGTGTGTGTGTGTGTGTGTGTGTGTGTGTGTGTGTGTGTGTGTGTGTGTTGGGGAAGGGGGGGTTGGAGAGGATGTGTGTGTAGTGAGGAAAAGACTGTCCTGGCCACTTAAGGGCTTTGGAAGCTGTCAATGCGCTTACCACTAAGGTGATACCCAGTTGCGAACCTCCCAGCTAAACACAGACAGCAATAAGGAACGGAGACACGTTCTTGCTCTCCCCCCTTCTCCCTCCCTTCTCGAGCTAATTGGAAATTTCAATCCATTTCAGATCGTCAGCACCACTGTCAATCATTCTCTGTAGCATGCATCTTCCAGGAGGTAGAAAATGGAATACACTTAGCAACAGAGCACACAAGTAATAGCCCATGTGTCTGAGATTTATATCTGATCACTAGCTGGCTCTCAGCCAATAGGCAGTCCACAAATTTACTGCACATTAGGATCAATCCCCAGGCCCAGACTCCTCTCTAGACCTATTAACTCAGAGTTCCAGGAGGTGACTCAGAAAGCAGCGTCTCTGACAGCTCTTTAGGTGACACAGAGCACCAGCAAAATTTGAGAACCAGTTCAATGAAAGGAATGGATTCCACACTTCATATATGAAGTAGGAGTGATAGATGGGTCTCGGGCTGTGGGATCTGCGTGGATCCCACCAGACTGTGTATCAAAACTAAGAGGGAAAACCGCCGCAGCTCATTCTTCTTGAAGAATGAGTACAACCTCTATTTACAGAGCCATTACATAGCAGGAGGGTTTGTAAGCGACCATGACACGATTTACGTTATACTAGCAGACAGATGCCTATAGATCACCCGCAGCTCTTACACTGTTCATGTAAGGACTTGAGCGCCTTTGCAATTTTTTCTGTCTGCAGGGATCCAGGGACCAATGTCCCATAGATAGCTCTGTGTGTGTGTGTGTGTGTGTGTGTGTGTGTGTGTGTATGCGTGCGTGCGTGCGTGCACTTGTGCGTGCATGCATGTGTGAACCTAAGTACCTAAAAAAATGCTCTTTAAGTTTAAATAGGATTTTGATAGGAATGAAAAGAAGTGCAATCAATCTACTAACAAAACTTAGCCTTCCCTCCTCCCCACCCCAAAACAGTGAATGTTAATGTAAGAAATGAGAGGCACGCAAGAGCGACCAATTCCAACTCAAGGCCTTATTGGGGGACAAGCCTGCCAGGCTGCTCCAAGCAAGAATGGAGGCAGCAGCCCTGGACAGGTGGAAGATGCACTTAAAGGAAATTTTAGGGGGCAGTCACATGGGTCCCATTATCTAGGCGATGTGGATCTGGGGGGTAGGGTCAGTCCCGAGAAGAGGTGTTATAATGAAGGTGTTTCGTGGAGTATGGGAGTTGGGGGTGTAACTGGACGGTTGCAGCTGGGCTGGGAATGTGTATGTCACACTGGAAAAACAATACAGCGTCAGGGAAATAGAAACTTAGCAGATGTCTGTCTGTACACAGGTGGGGACCCAGGGCAGGCCCTCGGGGCAGGCTGACTCAGAGACCTTAGAGTTAAGTTTTCTTTCTTTGAGATAAATATTCAAGGGTGCTATTATTGCTAGACTGCAGTTTTAGGTATAAAAGAGAATGTACAGCTTCTATTCCCAGCGTGGCTAGACCATCTTATAGTCCCATCCGTGATGTGTAAACGGCTTGGTAATTCCCATCCTCAGCATTTGATTTGGATGTCAGTTTTTAAAATGTTTGTTGTAGTTTTTTTGTAGTGTTCTCTCTATTATTATTATTATTATTATTATTATTTGTTCCTCTTTTAGTCAGGATGAGGGCCTCAAGCTAGGTCCTTATACTTGCATAAATACTCTCACCACTCTATCCACACCTCTAGCCTTTCTGCCTTAGTTATTCTTCAAATAGGGTTTAATTTTTTTCCAGGCCAGCCTTGGGCTCACAGTTCTTTCCCCTGTATCCCCCATGTAGCTGAGACTATACCTGTCTACCATCATACCTCGCTTTGCTGAAATGGGGGTCTTGCTACGTTTTCCCCTGGCCTGGCCTAAATCCTAGCCCTCCCAGTATCTAGCTCCAGAATCCCTGGGATTATTGGGGTGAGCCTCTATGCTTGGACTTCACCCTGGTTTTATTTTGCAGTTTTCTAATAGCATCGTTTTCTGTACATATTTGCTGTTTATAGATCCTTTCTGGTAGTGAGCCTGCTTTCTATCTTGTGTTCATTTTTTTGTCATTTTAAAGTTGAATTTTGAGAGCTCTTTATGAATTTTAGATATGGGGAATTTGTGTCATATCTGGCCTACACCTATTCCACTTAGTGCATATATTTTTTTCATCTTTTAAACAAGATAGTGGCAGAGCATTTTAAAATTTACACGATGAGATTGCATTTATCAGTTGTTGTTTTTATGAATCAAACTTTCTAGTGTCTGAGAACACTTTGCATCATCCTGTAGTGTAATGACTCTCTGGTTTTCCTGCATTTAGTTTCAGGTGATGATTCATTTAGAATCAGATTTGGTGTAAGGTATGATGGGTTGAGCCTCTGTTTTGCTTCGTTTTTAATGTATGTAGTGTATGCCCAAATGTTTCAGTATTATTTGAGAAAAGGTCTACTCCTTGCTTAAGTTGCTTTTCTACTGTTAAAAAAATGAAATATATTCATTTGGGTCTATTTCTGGACTCTGTGTTTTCCTGTGCTGACCTATGTGTGTGCCCATCCAAATAACACAGTCTTCAAATCAAGTAGGTTGATTCTTTTGTTTTTGTTTTTGTTTTGGTCCTGTCGTGGGGCTTGAACTCTGGGCCTGGGCACTGTCCCTTGAGGAATCGAACCCAGGGCCTTATGCATGCAAGGCAAGCGCTCTACCACTGAGCTACCTTCCCAGCACCAAGTAGGTTGATTCTTACCCACTTGATTCTTTTAAAGAAAGTTTGGGCTTTCCTTTGGTTTTCCTTTTCCATATGGATTAAAGTAAAGTTTTCTTTATGTTCACAGCAATGTTAATTATATCTCGTTTGTTTGGAGTGGGAGCAGGTCTTGGATCTGAACTTTGGGCCAATTGTTGGCCAAGCAGGTGCTCCACTGCTGGACCCACGTGTCCAGCCCAGCCTTCCACCCACCGGGGGTGTTTTTGAAGTATGGTGTTACAGTGTGAGGAGCTAGGCCTGGATAGTGGTCCTGTGTTTACTGTCTGCTGCAGCTGGCTGCCTGCTTGTCCAGTTGGTACTGGGTGCTTGGGGAATTTCTGCCTGGGCTAACTTGGAGCCTTCGTTGTCCTGGTCACAGCCTCCTGTGTAGCTGGGAGACTGGGAGATGCCAGGATGTTCAGCTACTGGCTGAGATAGGGTCTTATAAATGTTGGGTCTGTTGTTAGCCTAGAGCTTTAATCCCCATCCCCACCCCATCTGCTCAGGGTAGCTAGCAGTACAAGCATTCATCCACTAGGATACTAGGACCTTTCCCTTTATGATATCTTAATAATGATCATGTTAGGCCTACTGATTGAGGAAATTTGTTATCTTTTCTATGTTGACTTATATAAGCAGTAGACATTTAGTAAGACTTCTTTTAGTACCTTTGTTAACATTTTGTAATTTTTAGCACATGGATATCATAAATGGCTTTGCTAATATTTTTCCTTTTATTATTATTATTATCTTTAAGTAGTTGTGTATTTGATATAAGTTACATATTTCTGATATAAATGATAGATGTCTTTTCTAGTTTTAATCTTTGTCAATCTCACTAATTTTTATTTATTATAATGCTTATTTCAGAGAACCACCTTTTCCCACTCATTTACTTTTCTCTGTTTTGCTGTTTATCTGTGTCTGCTCTAATTATTTCCTTTCTTATTTCTTATGTTTATTTTTGCTTTTCCTTTGCGAGTATCTCAATATAAGAAGCTACATTATTTCTATTGAGACATTTATTTTCCAATTTAGTGTCATAGCATTAAAATTTTTGTAAGTAATTTGGAAGCATTTCTTCAGATGCCTCTCATAAATTTGAGTTTGCTTCGTTCCCTTATTTTTATTACATGTGTTTTCAAAACTGTCACTGAGACTTGTTTTGAGACTAAGATCTTGTTATTCACCCCAGGCTGGCCATGATCTCCCAGTCTTCCTGCCTCAGCTGTCCTTTGGGATGTACATTGTTTAGTTTCAATGTATTTGAAACCCCTTCTGTTGTGTTTGGTCATAAAATCCATTCTGCATGATTTCAGTTATTTTGAACCTACTAATAACTTCATTATCCAGTTTATGGCCTTGGGGTAAATGTTCCATGGACATTTAAAAAATGCACTTTCAGCTCTTACTTGAGTGTTCTGTGAATGTCAATTAGATATCTTGGCGTATGGTGTTGTTCAGTTCTTGTGCCGTCTTGCTAATACTCTCTGCAGTTCTGTCGGGTGCTGTGCTGAGTCCTCAAAGAATAATTGTGTGTAGTTTGTCCTTTCAGCTCTTTGAACATTTGCTTCATGTGTATCTAGGTTCTATTTTGTGTAAACACATTTATGGTCATAGATCCTGGCTATCATCATGATTTTTTGGTCTGATTATCCTAATGTAATGTCCTTCTTTGGCCTAGTGCTCTGAAACCGATCTATTTGATATTAAGATAGCTATTTCAGCTTCGTTGACTGATAATTGCTTGGTGGATCTTTGGTTATCCTTTCACTTTCAAACTACCTGTAACATAGTACTTTAAGTTTCTTATTGAATATGCATAATTATCCTGGTTGGTAATTTTTAACACATTCTTCTAGTCTCTGTATTTTTACTGGTATATTTACATCATTTACATTTATTGTAATTATTGTTATGTTAATGATATGGCTTGCCATTTTATTTTTTGTCTTCTGTTTGTTTCTTCAATTTCTTATTTCTAGCCTTTCTGTAAGTCACATGAAGATGTTTGTCAGAATTTCAGTCAGAGATACTTTGAATATAATATTTTCCAATGTCTCCTTTGTCAGTGATTACTGTAATTATTCCTGATAGTAAGATTACAGATACATTGAGACCTACTAAATTTTTCATTTTACTTTCAAATCATACTTAAGAAACTCAGGATGTGAATACTACTACTTCGACATTTGTACATGTAGTTGTTCCCTCTTGTGTTCTGGAATTCCTACTGCTGCATATGCTTGAGAAGTGTCGATTTCCTTGCGTGTAGTCAAGGCCAGTGAGTGTAAGTTCAGGAAACACTATGCCTGGATTATGCCCCCTGGCCTGCCAGTGCCATCAGATGGCACCGGAGGAGCCTGCCAGTGCTGGTGACTGAGGCAGGAGTCCAGGCCCCCATGCAGGCTGCGTTCCTGCCACAGCAAGTCAGGTTTCTGTCTGGCCCAGGTCTGGAGCAGCGAACCAATGCTGTAGATGTTGCTTTGTACTAGACACTTTTTCTCCAGGTTTGTGGTGCAGCCATAGAGCTTCTGCTGTGAATCATAAGGATGGATCCTAGTTTAGAAATACCTAGATGTGAAGACATTGCCCATTGCTTCTAGGATGCCTGTTTTTCTGTTGTTAAAGTCTATTCATTCATATGACATTTATTCCCCTAAAACTTGCTTGTACATCATCTATAATTTTTTATTGTGAAAATACCGTACAGAGGGGTTACAATTACATGAGCAAGGTAATGAGTACATTTCTTATCAAGCATTGTTGCCTCCTCCTTTGTTTCCCCTTCCCATCCCTTCCCATCTCTCCCCCCATCGCCCCCCTTCCTCCAGTGCCAAAGTTGTAAAGTTCGTTTTTCTACATAACGTCTTGTATATCTCATTGTTGCCATAAGTCCTGTTTTATTGTTACTGTGCAAAGTACCATTACTACTATTACCATTACTACCAATACTACTATTAAAAAATAAGTTTAGTTACTTAAAACAATGTAAAGTCACCACATTTACCAGACTTTCTGTCATAAGCATGACACGTGACTCCATAGCTAAAAGGCAGTCTTTGGAAGGAGTGCACTATTGTGGGGAGGCTCGGCTTCTGCGCCTTCACCCCTTGTACAAAGGCACTTGCAGTTCTTGGGAGAGCACCTACTATCTTGATCTTTTTTTTGTCAGTTGTGGGGCTTGAACTCTGGGCCTGGGCGCTGTCCCTCAGCTCTTCAGCTCACGGCTAGCGCTCTACCACTTGAAGCACAGCACCACTTCTGGCTTTTTCTGCTTAGGTGGTGCTGAGGAATCGAAGCCAGGGCCTCGTGCATGGGAGGCAAGCACTCTGTGACCTTCCCAGCCCACTATTTTGGTCTCTGAAGCAAGCCACATCATCTCACCTGCTTCTATTGCAATACTCCCCAGTACTTTCATTCCTTCTCTCCTCCCTTTTCCCCCTCTTACCTTTTCTCTCTTCTCTATCTCCAGACCAAAACAGTAATCTTTTAAGAACTTAGATGATTGGATTTATTCTGAGAGATAACCCTGAGTCATTGACCTCAAGATATGAACCATTAAGGGTATCTAAATTTCCCTTTTCCCTGAAAGGCTAAATTCTCACTGTGTCTGGAGATTTGAGTGAAGACCTCTTTCAGGGCCATAATTCTGCCTGCCACATTCTCAGTAAGTGGACTTAAAAGTTATTTGAACATTTGTCGTCTTATTTCATAATCTTATAAAATGGAAAGTTTCTTCTATAAAAGTCAAAATAGTGGATATAGAAGCAACTAATCCATAAAATAATGCTTCTTTTTCTTTTTACTTAAGACCTCCATCGTTCTCTGAGTTCATTCACTTGGACAGTTCCTTTTTAAATATAGTACTGGCATTTCAGGGTCCAGGTGCTATGTCTGAATTAGTTGCGTGTCAATTAGCTAAGCACAGGTGTAAAACATTTTATTTCCTCCCACATATCTTTATCTTCTCTTCCCATTATAATCTGCTGCCGGCAGTAGAGTCAGAGCTTGTTTTACTATTGAACCCCAGTTCAATTTAAATTCTTCCTACATCTCTATTATGTCTCTAGAATTGGATATGGTTGTGGTTCTCAGCCATGGTTGCACATTATAATCATCTAGGGAGCCTTCAAAAAGCATTTATGCCAAATTCTCATTTACTATAGACATTTGGAGAAGGACTTGGGAGTGAGCAGCACCGGTTTGTGGTTTCTGGAGCCAAATGATGATCTACACTGAGTCAAATGATCTGAAGTATTTCTGAAAAGGAGCTCATTTGTAATAACTAGTGCTTTCTTTTGTGCTGATTTAGCACAGCCCACGCAGCTTGGACCCTTGAATTGCATCCTTGTGCTTTGCAATTATCATGGTTTAGAGCAAGTATCTTCACACTGCCACTCCTTTCTCATCCTCTGGCATATTTTAATTCCTTAGGATAAATGTATGTGTATGCAAAGCCTGTTGTTTATCTGAAGCAGAGGCTCAGGAAGTGATGAGTCATCCCAAGTTTCCCTATGTGAAAAGTGATGTAATAAGAACTAGAACTTAGTGTCATGTCTCTCACCCAGGACCTCTTAGGGACATAATCTGGGCCACAGCAAACTGTAGCCAGCCTGGCTTGTGGTAGTGTTCAAACAAAACCACAAGTATTTTATATTGCTGGTTTGTGAAACAGCAGTACGGAGTAGTGAAACAGAGAAATATGACCCACAAAATTTAAAATATTTAATATCTGATGTTTGTATCTGATTTCTGGTCACACAAAAATACAGTAGGCACTTTGAGTCCGTCTGTCTGTCTTTGATCTTCCTTAGACCATCGATCTCTGAAATGATAACCCTTTCAAGTGGCCAAATTGGGAAGGAACAGTTACAGGTAAAGGGAATAGGTTTGCAAGTTCGGTCTGCTGTGCGGCACTCTCGGAACCGCCCGGTCTGCTGCCGTCGGGATATTCCCTTCACTGCCTCTGCTTTCACGCATTTGACAACCAACCTGCCTGTGGTTCCATCCTGGCACCCTGGTTATTGAACTGCACATGGAGTAATATCTTATTCCATAAACTATTCTCAATATGTCTCTTTGGAGGCCTTCATATAGGTCCTGTTTAGGCCAGTCACACTCTATTCTTGGACAACTATTATAAACAACTACTATTTCTGCTACTACTACTAACTCATTTATGTTGCTTTAGTTATATTTTTATTATCAAGTTGATGTACAGAGGGGTTACAGTTACATAAGTAAGGTGGTGAGTACATTTCTTGTCTAAGTTGTTACCCCCTCCCTCATTTTTCTCCCTCTTTCCCTCACCCCAATGCCCCCTCCATCATTTCCAAAGTATCATCTTGCATCGCTGTTGCATTGATTCCCCCTTTGTCCTTTGTCTCACCATTCTGTTGTTCCCCTCCCTTCCCTCATTTGGGTAAACGTATAAGAAGACCAGTGTACCAACATCAAATACAGTGACAACAGGGGATAAACCATACGGGGAAGAACATCAAAGGAAACAAAAAAAAATCACATAGTACAGTAAAAACAACAACAACAAGGAAAAACCTTTTGTGTCCATGTCTTGGAGTTCATTTCCCATAGCATCATCTTATATGATATGCACATAGCTATTGAGCTATTCTGCTTGTCTGGTAAGATTATCCTAGATGTATACTAGTTATTGCAAATAAGGGAAACCATGGGACCTATGTTTCTTTGTGCCTGGCTTACTTTACTTAATATGATTTTTTTTCCAAATTTTTCCATTCCCTAACAAATGCGGTGGTGTCATTCTTTCTAATGGAGGCATAGAATTCATATATATATATGTATATAATATGTAATGTATATTATATATACATATTACATTTTCTTGACCCATTCATCTACTGAGGGGCATCTGGGTTGGTTCCATATCTTAGCTATGGTAAATAATGCTGCAATAAACATAGTCATGCTGGTAGCTTTAGTGTGGTCTTGTTTGTGATCATTTGGGTAAATGCCCAAAAGTGGGATTGCTGGGTCATAGGGGAGCTCTATGTGGAGTCTTTTGAGGAACCTCCATACTGCTGTCCAAAGAGGTTGAACAAGTTTACACTCCCACCAACAATGCAGTAAGGTTCCCTTCTGTCCACATCCCCTCCAGCATCTGTTGTTGTTAGAGTTCTTGATTGTAGTCATTCTAACTGGGGTGATGTGGTATCTCAATGTTGTTTTGATTTGCATTTCTTTTATGGCCAGAGATGTTGAGCATTTCTTCATGTGTGAAACATTGATCTGCGTGCAGGCAGAATGCTCCATTTATATATTGCTGGAGAACAACAAAGTCCAACTTTAGAGATATGAAAACAGAAGGAATGTCTCCAGTCTGTTTTGGATTGATTTATGGAGTCTTATCTTATGAGGAGGTAGATGACCAAGGCTGAAATCATCTCCATACTTTTCCCTGCACCCCATACCTGCACCTAAAATGGCATAAACCAAAGATTAGGCGTGGGTAGGGCTGTGGCGTGGGCACCTGTGCATGCCCTCCCTGGTGGTGGGAAGGTTTTACAATGCTGGGATTAGGCTCAGAGGAGGGTTCCAGGAAAGAATGTCTGGTGATGAAGAATTCCATGAGAACCAAACAGAAGCTGTTTTATCTTCTCTGATCTCCTCTTAGATATTACCTGCATCCATCCTATTTACTTTGCTGTGAGTATTCGAGAAGTTATATGGTGGGACAGTAAATAATTGAGTCTTTGAGAGACATACAATCTCTGTTGAAACACTTCAACTGAGAGTATGTAATGGAAAGACCTCAGACACTATGTAGAATGAGCAAAGTGGTGTTGTGCTATTCCTGACAGCAGGCAGTGCCCCAGACATTACCCACTTGCCACAGTTTGCTGCCCTGAGCTCTCGTCCATTGCTTGAAACTGTGAAAAAGCTGCTCACATTTAAAGGGGGAGGGCACGAGTTTAGTTCTGGATTTAAAAGAAAACGGGCAGAGAATTGGGGACTCTGTGCTAATATCACTACGTATGAGTTAGTTGTGTGGGATGTAGCTGAGTACATGTACAATGCATACTGAGGAAGCATCAAAGGTTTTCTATGTAGCATGGATTCAGGGCAACGTGAAGGCACGAATTTAATAACCTCGGATCACAAAGCAACTAGTGACTTAGGACTCCTCTTCGTATTTCTCAACCCCACTGAATATGCCACAT